>NW_007729824.1:0-17523 GCF_000696425.1 Galeopterus variegatus | reverse complement strand
TACCACATGTTCTCACTCATTGGTGGGAGCTAAAAAGTAAACAAATTAATTCACCCACATATACACACAAAAAAAACCGCGGGGGGGGGCAGAAGATATAACAACTATAACTTTTTGAAGTTGTTACAACAAGCAAACGGAAAGGACATTCTTGGGGGGGAGGGGATAGAGGGAGGAGGGAGGGAGGTGTCGGTGATGGGCCATAATAATCATATACATTGTATATTGACAAAATAAAAATTTAATGGAAAAAAAAAAAGAATTATCATCATCTCCCATTTACTTTGTTGTTGACTAGTGACAGAAAACTCAAACCCTGTGGAAGTAAGTTCACTGAGGGTAGGGATTTTTGTCTGTTTTATTCACGGTTGTACTCCCAGTGGCTGGCACCTAGTAGATAATTAAGAACATTTCTTGAATGAATGAATGCCATTAGTACCTTCACTGCTATGTCCTATCAAATTGAAAGGGAGTAGGACAGGATCTGGAGAACTGAGGTTTTGACCCCTTGTGAGGGGAGAGGCAGGGGGACAGGAGGGGCTCAGGGCCTACAAGAAAGACAAGGCCTTTAGGCATTTAAGAAGTTGCGGTTGGGGTTTTAAAAAGGAATCAGTGGGTGGAAGGGAGAGAGAGACATTAATCTGTGTCTACTGTGTACCAGGCACGGTGGTATAAATTTTGTACTTGATCTCTACTTCAAACTCATCAGATGGGTATTCCTCACCTTTATGGATAAGGAAACTGAGGCTCAAATACCTTTAAGTAACTTGTTTAAGGTTATACAGTTGGGAAGTGGCTATGCGGAGACTAGATCCCAGATCTCTAACTCCAAGTTCAGGTTCTTCCCTTTTGCCAATGAGGGAGATGAATGCTCAGAAGGTGAACCTGGAACATTGACTGAAAATAAAAAACGGGCCCCACCTTCTTCAGTTTTGTTCCTAGTAATGATGATGATGATGATAATAATAACAATAATAACTTGTATTATCCTAGCTAATATTTATTCAGTGCTTAGTATGTGAGACACCTTACATTATCTCATGTAGTTTTCAAAATTATCTTTATAAGACATACCCTTTTATTATCTTACTTTGTTACAACAGAAGGGATAATTGGAACTTAAAGATCAAAAGCTTACATCTGCATAATCTAAGTCACACAGCTAAGTGATGGAGTCAGGTCCTTTGTTAGGTGTTTGGAATAATAACATTTTTTAAAAAGACCTGTAGAAATTCATACTAGAAATATAACCAGGGCTCAAAAGAGATCTTTATATAAACAAGTCCTGAAAACTTTATTTTATCCTCACCCCCTCTTAGACATGTAATTCAAAATAAAGACAATACTGAAAAATAAAGTAAATACTAGAAAACATAAAAACATTCAACATTCTGATTTTTCCCATCAAGGCTGCTTCAATAATTTTTTGAATTATTTAACATCAAAATATTTCAAGAAAAATTCTTTTGTTTTGGTAATATCCAAATTATCCGGTTGAACTACATAAAATTGTCATAGGCTGCTTCAATAATTTTTTGAATTATTTAACATCAAAATATTTCAAGAAAAATTCTTTTGCTTTGGTAATATCCAAATTATCCGGTTGAACTACATAAAATTGTCATTTTTCATTCAAATACTGATGATTTCTTATGATTACTCTTAATCCAATCTGCCTATTGATAAATTCAGCCCTGAATACATGAACTTTTGTGAATCTCTGTGTTTTTCTGATTTCCTACCCTTTTGACAAATAGGTCCCCTTAAGAAAAAAAATAAATGAACAGAGGTAGGGAGGAAGAATATTTCCATGAACATCACCTTTCTTTGTGGGCACCACACATTCTTTTGTCCCCCAAAATATGAGGCTGTTTCAAATCAGACCCAGTGCTGGGTTTCCAATATTCTCCACTTATTCTGCGTATCTTTAAGAATTCCCTGACCATGAGGCTGAGAAGAGAGATTTCCTGTGATTCCTCACCCACCCAACCCCCTGCCCTAGTCCCTGCTTGCCAAATCCTTCACTGTGGTTTTCTGATGTGAGCTATTATCCTTGAGAGTCCCAGAGCTGAGACGTGAACTCCATTTCTTGGAGGGCTCAACCATAATTCCCTGAAGTGAAAGCTTAGTCTTTTACCCACCAAGCTCCCTCTTTTTGTAGTTAATCAACTGGCTAAATCCTCTGAAGTGAAAAAATGCACATTTTGTTGTCTGTGACTTACTGAGGCTGAATGCTTCTCACAGTGGCAAAGTCTATGAAATGACTATATATTAGGGATGAGTGATTTCTCACACTTAATCTGTTTCTATCCAAGACTGCCAAGTTGGTCCACTGGGCCTTGGAACTGAGATATCACATTTCCCACATTTCTTGCCTTTTCTTCTACTTGTGCTCTATTATTTATTAAGGACTTGGGTGCACCTGGGGTTCGTCCCCAACCGGGGTCATACTCTCCAGGCCCTCGGTCATCCTCAGGAATTGGATTTTATAAGGGTGTGAAAGACTCCTACCCCTGCAATTCTACAATTAGATGTTATCAAGAATAGAAATAGACACAAAAACTCAGCTGTGAGAAGTTAGTTTCCAGGCATGAGGTACAAAAGCCGATATGCCACCTCTTAAGATTTGTTTTCTTCCCTCTCTGTAACATGGCAAAGGTGCATCAGTTGTGTGTCTCTATCAAGACACTTTCGCTTGCAACTAATAGAAAACTTAAAGGGATTTTCTATATATGTGGGCACTTCAAAAAGTCATGGAAAATAGAATTAAAAGAAATGTGAACCTTTCCATGAACTTTTTCAAGTACCCTCGTATAACTGCAAAGTGCAGTCTTTACCTCTTTGTCCACGTCTCTCTAACAGTGAAGCAGAAACTGTTCATTTTCTACCCATGGCATTCACACACCCATACGTGGTGTGCTCTCACTTCTGACAGCAGCCTCTGTGCTCCTTTGGCTGCAAGATCTGAAGCCAATGTCCTGCCACTGCCCTGAGAGCTGGAAGTGCCTGGGAATTTTTCTCCCAGGGATAGAGCATAACCAATGACCGACAGGTGCAGAGGTATAAATAAACCTCAACTCCCTCACCGCTAATTGGAACAACTTTGCACTTGAGGTGTTTCCAGAGCTCTCCCATCTCCTGTAGAACTTAGCCAGGCTTCAGTTCCTGGGACTTTGCTTGATGTTGCATCTTTGCCTAGTCTCCCTCCCTTCCCAGTCTGACTTCTATATCCCCTTCACATTTTTCTGCAAACACAAATTCTTGTATTAGGGGAATCCCACCAAGGATGAGCAGATTCTTTTTATGTACTGGTCCAAACATTCCAGACTTACATCTTTCCAGGCTGAAATCCAGACCTCTTCAAGTAAAAGTCCCTTAACTTAACTTGACTTTGACTGCTTTGGCATATGGACCCACCTGTAAGTCAAGCACAGTGCATGTGGGGATGTTCACTTTGCCCAGACCTGAGTCACATCTCCACCCCTGGAACAAAAGGAGTGGGGCTTGAACCACCTGCACCACATGGAGCAGGAGCAGGGCTAGTGGAGAAGGGTAGTTCTGGAGGAAAACTTGAGGCTCTCATTAAAAAACAGGGAACAGATGCTTCAGCAAACCAGGGGTCGGCAAACTATTCCATGAGAGATGGACTGTTTTTATAAATAAAGCTTTATTGGAACACAAGCACACCCATTTGTTTATGCGTTGTCTGTGGCTGCTTTCAAGTAAAGCAGCAGAGCTGAGTAATTGCCACAGTTACTGTGGGGCCTGCAAAGCCTACAATATTCACTATCTGGTCCATTAGAGGAGAAGTTTGCTGACCCCCTGAGCTACAGCATAACTTTCGACTGTGCTCTGATGTTAGTTTGTGGTGCATCCTAAGGAAAATGCCAAGACATAAATCACTAGTATCGTCCCACTTTTAGTTAGTTTTAAGCTGTTTCCTGCAGGCCTTCAAATTAAATGAGAGCTACATATACTATAGCAGTTGGCAATCTGTGCCTCCTGGCACCCTGGGCTTCCTAGGGAGCTCTTGGGGGTTGTATGGTTACAGCGAGAAAGGAAGGCCCAGCACACAAGACTGTCAGAATCCTGCCCCATTTCACCTTTATCTCTTTACCCAGTACATGAAGCATGTGGGGCTGATTGGTTGCAATCACAGAAACAACTTTGTTTTTGTCTCTCAGTCTTGCTCCATGAGGACAGTCCTTTCCCACCTCTGGATGAAAAGTAAGGCCATCCCATGACTTTTCTGTTAGTTCCTAGGTACCAGAAAGTCCTACAGTCACTTTAAGTCACAAACAGTTTTAATTCAGAGATCAAAATATAGAGTCACATTTCAACAAAGCAAACCTTTCAGAGGTGAGGTTTCTAGCCCCCACCCACCAGCCCACTGCTGCCTTCAGGGAAGTGGGCATGGTAGGCCCCTTTTCTCACTCTCCACCTGCCGCTGTCACTTGCTTTGTGATCTCCAGGCCTCACGGGTGTTCAGTACTGACTCTCTCGAGAATGACTTTTCTTGGCTTCTTTGGAGATGCCTCAACATTTGGGAACCTTTTCAGGTTATATTCTGGACAAGGACCTACAAATATAAACCCTCAAACAAGTAGGACATATAAAAAGTAATGAGCAAACATTGGTATTTTTGCCTCTCAGTCTCTTTAAAATTTATTCAGGGAAGAACATTCTTTCTCTGTGACTAGATGAAAACCGACTGGGACTTGTGCCATTTCTGGTCACTTGAAGTTAATAGAAAATTCCACAGTTACTTTACATCACACTCTTAATTCAATAATTAAAATTATCCAGTCTCTTTATCACTTTTGATTTAAAGTAAAGTCTTCTTTTTTCCCACTCTTCCTCAGTTTACTAATCTCAGTTCCTGACCCTTCCAAAGCTGGAATCTGGGGAGAAAAGACATGAAAGGAGAACAGAAATGATTTTACTTAACTGATATGAACATAAGATGGTTAGACATTTAAAGTGGACTGTCTCATGGGCAAATCCACAGGTTCTTTGTAAGTTCTCTTGCTAGTCTCCTCTGATCTCCCCTACTTTGTCCAAGGCCAGGGTTGGCAAACTATATCGGGTAGGCCAAATCCTACCTACTGCTTGTTTTTGTAAATAGTTTTATTGGAAAGCAGCCATGCCCATTCATTTAATATCATCTGTGGTTGCTTTTGTGTGACAGTGGCTGAGTTGAATAATTACAGTAGAAACTATGTGACCCACAGAGACCAAAATACTTACTATCTGGCCCTTGATAGAAAAGATTCCCACTCCCTGCACTAGGCTGTGCTTTTCCTTTGGCTATTCCTGAAACCCCTCATCAGCATTACAACCTGCCAGGACCCCCTTCCCTAGCAGGCCACCCTCTAGGAAATGATTCCTTTAAAATGATCTTAGGTCCACATTTCTCTAATGAGTTCCACATCTAGTCCCTGAAATGCACACTCCTTAACTGTCATTTAAATTTCCAATAAACAACAAATAATTTTCTAATATAAGTATGTCCCAAATATTGTATAAGACACATTTATACTAAAATATTATTCTTTGTTTACCTAAAATTCAAATTTAACCGAACGTCTTGTGCGTTTGTTTTTTCTAAATCTGACAACCTTAATCTTGTTCAAGTGATTTATTGAAGGAGCGCACACAGAAGACAGGGAATGAGGGGAGCCAAATGGGGCAGGGGGAAGAGGTGAAGCGAAGATGTGGTGTCAGTTGCAGACAGGGGTCAGTCTGATCCCTCAGGAGCTCTGGAATATGAATTGTATCACAAAGTGGGTTCCACCCTGAGGCAACAGGGCTGCATTGGTACCTCCATATCAGTCATTCATGGGCTGTGGGTCGCCTCCTAGGTGAGGTGGTTCCCATTGGTTCAGCTGAGGGCACTTCTCCAGGTAAGGGGGCAGCTGTGAACCATCAGTAATCAACAGTCATAGCAGTGGGAGGAGGAATGAACTAGCCCCGTAAAGGGGACCCAGTAGGTGAGGTGGTTCCCATTGGTTCAGCTGAGGGCACTTCTCCAGGTAAGGGGGCAGCTGTGAGCCATCAGGAATCAACAGTCATAGCAGTGGGAGGAGGAATGAACTAGCCCCGTAAAGGGGACCCAGTGGGGCACCAACAGCATCTGTCTCAGATCTCTAACTGGTTATTGACTACTTTGGGAGTTCCATCTGATAGTCTATGTTATCTTCTGTACCCTTGCACTTAATCGAAAACTTCCATTTAACTTTCTGTAAAATCTGTTTTATGCAATGGGTATTATTTTTCCTCATAAATAGGGATTCATGGCTGTAGGAAAGATTGAAAAGAGCATTAGTCTGGGTAGTAGGTAACCTGGGTTCAGACTTTGCCTATGCTATTTAGTAGCTATGATCTTGGACAAACATATGAGCTTCTTAATGTCACCTGTAAAATGGAATTTTTAAAAACCTCCCTCACAAGGTTACTGTATTTCATTTGGGGCTCCTGCTCACAGTGTCAAAATGTGATTTTCCCTTTTCCTTTACTTGGGGAGATCTAGTCACTACCCTTCTCCCTCTGATTATGGGTTTAGGCATTTCTTAGTATCTGGTGAGTGGTTTAGGTCATCATTGGAGAGGGCAGGACCTGGGCCTTGAGTCTACCTTGTGGAGCAGCCCACACAGTGGGATGTGATTGAGCTCAATTATTGCCAGAGATGACAAGTTGGTGTTCGTATAATTGGGCGTATAATTCAAGTCAAGTGGGACTAGATATTTGATCATGCTTTTAGAAAAATTGCAATTTCCTTTCAGTGAACTCCTGGAGAAGATCTTAGGGTAGTTTTTATCTGGAGAACTAAAATTATCCCCATATCACTTATGTGCGTATGTTAAAAGGAGTTTTGCAAGTTACTACATTGATAGCACTCAAAAGACCCCCGACCTGAGATTCTAGTCACCTCCTCACCCACCTTTACCCCCAAACATGAGCAAGTCATTTTACTTCTCTGGGCCTTGGTTTCATCCACTATTAAATTATTGTATTTGGACTAGATGGTCTTTGGGATCCCTTCTGCTTAAAATTCTATGATTTTCAATATGAAGTGTCTGCAAAGGGTTAGGGTTTCATTTAATATGGTTTCCAATAACACTTTTTTATAACTTATGATTACAAAAGTAATATATATTTATTTGTTATAATTTGGATAACAGACATAAGCCATAAGAAGTAATACTAGGTCCTGCATCTGCTACCTACAGTGAGCAATGGTTACTATATTGGTGTATTTCTTTCCCTCTTCTTTCCAAGTGTGTGTGTATATTTGTGTGCTTATGTATGTTTTTCTTAAATTAAAGTTTTACTCTACATACAGTATTAGATTCTCCTCTTCCTATTAAGCAGTATTTGAAAACACTACAAAATTGTTATTTGATGTTGAATTGCCTTACTATCTACCCTTTTTTCCTGGCATATGAACTTTTGATGTGGAAGTGTTTTGGACTGGCAAATGTCTCCCTAGCTGGAGGTATTGAGAAGAACTAGATTAAGCTTTGGAAATGCCACAAATTCTTTACCAGCTTTGGTGATAAAAGATGAACCCAGTAGAGTAGGTAAGTCCTTCAGAATTCTTGATGTCCCAGTGATAAGCAGTACTTCCTGTTTCTTTTCTAACATCAAGATGGTGGTTTCCTGCAAACTGCTGATGTATAATTATTAAAATTTCTTTGACAGCACATTTAGAAATTATTTTAATTGGACCAAAGTACCACACAGATGGATTACGGGGCAAAATAGTCTTATACAACTCTATGACTGAGTTGGCAAATATTCTTTTACCTGGACTAGGAAGAAAAAGGGGGAAGAATTAGGATAAATCATAAATGTAAGAAACAATTTTCTGATGCATTAGGTAAGTCTATTGGAGTTTGCATCTGTAGGTTTCTTTAGGAGATGGAATGGGAAATACTTGTATTTGAATTTCTAAGCTCTTTAACAAAGCATTGGAAATTCATTTGTTAAACACTAACTTATGAGCAAATTGGTATTCACCATGAGTTTGTATATTTTTAATCAGATACATATACCATACCATCTAGCTATAATTTTTTTTCACCCTGGATATGATTTACTTGATACTGTTTTTTCAGAAAGATGTCCCTGTTACAGGCAAGGAGAAAAAGACTCAAAGGAGTCAAACAAGTCGTTAAGGTTTTTGTCAAAGCAGGGGCCAAAACCAGAGCCTTCCAACCCTCGATTCACTGTTCTTCATTCTCTATTTACTATATCCAGGGGTATGAATTCTTTGCACTACCAGATATTCTAATTTCTATAATGTAGCTTCATAGTAAGGACTTCCACACTCTACATCATGCCTGTAACAGAACAAGAATGGATTTGATTGTTGAATTACTTAATAAAGAGTTATATGAGTCAGAGTAAACAAGTCAGGAGTTGGCCCCTTCAAAGCTAGGCAAGATACCTACAGAGGTACTACTTTGAGGTGGGCCATTCATAAGATAAGACCTGGCGCTTTTCACTGTGTCTGATAATTACCAACCTGAAAAATTATCTGGTCTCTAAAAATCAACCTAGTCATATAGTAAGTAACTGCTGAATTTCACAAAGCATTAACAACCTGATATTTTAAGCTCCAGGAGAACATCCAAGTCTATAATGCTTATCGAGCAACTACTGGTGCCAGGTTCTATGCTACGGTCTGGGGATACTATGGAGAACAATACAGGAAGGGTTCTTTCCCTGCCGCATTCATTTATTCACTTATTTTTTAACCTGATATTTATATAGTCCCAGCTCTGTCCCAGTCACTGTGCAAGGAACTGGGGATTCAATGGTGGGAAAAAATAGGCATAAGCTTATAGTCCAGTGGGAAAAAAAGAGGTCTAAATGGTTAAGTTTAATAAGGATCCACTTATTTATTTTGTTTCTAATTCCAGGCACCAAGATTCTTCACCACCTCCCATCCTTCTTTAACCTTGGAGGCTCTTGACAGAGTGGATGCCTGGCATATATATTACTAATACATAACTGGCAGTCATTGCTGTAAATGTCTCAAAATGTGGGGAAAGACAAATTCTGAGAAACTGTAAAAGGTGGGAATTCAAACATTTTCTTTTTTAAGTCTATGGTGCATAAAGTGATCACAAGGGTCAAAGAGCTAACTGCAGGGGAAGAGTAACTAGATTAACTACAACCCTGTATCTACTACCAAACATTTTCTTTTTTAAGTCTATGGTGCATAAAGTGATCACAAGGGTCAAAGAGCTAACTACAGGGGAAGAGTAACTAGATTAACTACAACCCTGTATCTACTACCAACACTTTCTCCTGCAAGGCAGAGACAAAATACCCCTATTTTCATTTTTTCAATCATGTCTGTGTATTTCTAGCCCTGGAAAATCCCAAGCAGAATATAAGAAGCATCAAAAATTAAGTGAAAGTTTTGAAAGATCTGAAAATTCTCCCAGGTAGAAAAATAGTGAGGTGAGGTAGGCTTAGGTCACCAATTCCCTTTATTCTTTGTTCAGTGACATGGCCATGCAAAGCCCAACACAAATCCATAGGAGGGCATTTCCTCTTTCTCTCCCCTTAATCCCTCCCACAAGACTGTAATTTTTCCTGATGAAACCAAAGAGCAATATTCAAACTAAGGAGGTATTGAATTTTGAATATAGTTGTACAACTACAGTTGTCTTAGCTCTGCAAGTTTCTGAGGCTTGGACTTTTAAAAATCTATATTACAGCTTCAAGGACTTTATAATTGCCTGGTTCTAAATCTATCCAATAAGTACCATAATGAACCTGCTTTTCAGAAGGGGCTCCTGAAATCAAATCTGTTCAAGCAGAGAACATGACTCCAGGACAGGACTCAAAGTCTTATGCGCCTGCCCAGAGTTGTCGCTTTATATTCCTTTAATGTGAATCAAAGATGGGCTAGAAGGTAATTCAGTCCTTAGATGCAATTAAGAATCTAATATATGCTGTGGCCTGGAGCCTTTGCAAAGGTTCTGAGTTTTCATCAGTGTTCATATTTAAGTGGTTTAATTCTGCCTCTGATTGCCAGGTGCTAAAATATGAACCTTCACACTTGTGAGTCACCCAATTTAACCAAGCTGCGGCTTTACCCTCAGAGAGTTTCCTAGGTGTGAACCTAACCGTGCCTTGGACCCACAAAAACATTTTAGTCAAGATTTCCAGGGTAAATTCTAGCCCACCCTTGTCAAAACCACACAGACTCCCACCCTCACCGCCTTGCAGAGAGTTACTCCCACAACCCTGGGCTTGTCAGCGAGATTCTGATTCTGCTGCTAAGGTGGCTATAGGACCTTAGGCAAGTAACTTCACCTCCCTGGGCCTCAATTTCCTTGTATATAAAGTGGGAACAATTTATCACACAGTGTTGTTAAAATAATTCAGAATAAAATAGTGTATGTAAAGTGCCTGGCACCTATGAGGGACACTTTCAGACTCAAAGAATTTACAATTTTATTTGGAAAAACAAAACATGAACATGAGAAGCAACTTGATATATGATTAAAATACATATAGGTCAGACAATTAGCAAATGAGGTATGGCTTTAGTTCCAGGGTATTGGATTACTATATTTCATTTATCTAAGATGCCATTTTTTGTAAAAGGACTTTCAATTCCAAAGATGTAAAATGAGGGGAAAATATGCATATTAGAAAAATGAAATTATATGTGGCAAATCATAAGAAACAACATTCTTGCAGACAAGTTCAAGGAAAATAGGAAACTAGACTCAGAAAGGCATCTTTTTACTTCTCCTTCTCTTGCTTTTTTCACCTACTTTCCTTTTTTAATCTTGGTTCAATCCATGTAATTTTGTGAGTCCTTAAAACCATCTTGGAACAAGGTGGGAAGAAGATTTCTGGGTGGAGAGATGGTCTAACTTACTAAACCAACTTCAGCCTTGATCATGGCAATAACAACCCATCAGACTAAAAAAGATCAGTTTCCGAGGCTCCATTGGGCTATGATTTGTGGATTTCCAAACTCCCAGGCAATGGAACATGTGTGTACATTTATTGCCAAAATTAATCTCCATCTTTGAGCTTGTTGCTGAAAGGAAACATAAAGATTACAGAATTATCTTAGATCCGTCTCTTTTTCCTTTATTCACCTGTGTTATTAGCATAGTCATACTACCAGATCTTTAAGTTCTAAAGTCTTTATGGCAACTGTACTCATTGCAAGTACTAGGTACAGTGTCTGTCATTTAATGCCTTCCATGTGCTCCATTCAACAATGTTCTATCACCCATGGACCAAATCTTATTGAATGAATTGCAAATATTTCTCTGTCTCGGCCCAGAGAGGATAAATGGCTATGCAGTTTTAGAGATACTAGAACAAAGGGGGCAGGGTCTGTCATTTTGAATGAGATACTAGACTATAACATCCAAGATGGAAAAGATCAGAGTCCAGTCCAGTACCTGACAAATGGCAGGTGCCCCCCAAAATATTTGCTAAATGCAAGAATGAGGCCAAGGACAGCTAGAGAAGGAGAAAAAGATTGTAAGCAGTGGTTTCAAGAGAGATTTGAATTTCAGTAACCCTACCAGCGAAATGTGGTCAAAATTTATCCCAGGCACTAAAAGCAAAGTAGGACTAGATTAACTGTGGAGACATTTGTGAAATGTGTTTTCATAAATGTTTGCTTTTTGACAAATACTCTGAAACACTTTGTCATATATGTCATCTGCCATCTAGGCCTCATTAAGATCTGCCTTCAGGGAAAATTGACTAAACTTACTCTCACCGAAGAGTTAACAACTGAAGGTCATTTATCTTAAATTTGATCTCAGGTATTCGCAACTTTTGACCTCACCCCACTTTGGTCTTCTCAAATGAATAAAGTTTTTAATATGAATTCCCCCAGAGATGGCTTAGTGGGTAAGTAATAATGGGGTGATGAATAGTTGAATGGATGGTTGGAAGTTGGGTCTCTGTTTAGGGTTGCAGAGCTGTTACTTCAGGGGTTATCATTCACAGAGTCTAGGATGTGAATCCCACTGCCCAGAGCTTACACAACACAACATGCACAACTGCACATGGTGGCCATAACACAGAAGACAGCTACAAAATCTTACACCATTCAAGTAACCAGACAAGTGTAGCAATGGAGCTGGGGACCAGATAAGTTATATCGCTGGATAGCCCAGGGAGAGAAAACCAGCTTGCACCAAGAATAAAACATATTGAAACTTTGAAAGATAGACATCTCCAGAAGAAATGAGAGACCTGGGCCAGAAATAATTGAGGTCGATGGATGGCAGTAGAAGCATGCACTAAATCCTCAACATAGCTATATTAAATCAGATGAGGAGATGGGATGTTAATTTTATGTGTCGACTTGTCTGGGCTATAATGCACAGGTATTTAATCAAATGCTATCTAGGAGTTGATATGAAGGTATTTTTGTAGATGTGGTTAATATCTACATAGTTTTACTTTAATCTCCTTTACTTAAAGTAAAACTATTGTAGACATTAGATAGAGCTCTCCGATCAGTTGAAGGCCTTAAGAACAAAAACTGAGGTTTTCTGGTGTAGAAGAAATTCTGCCTGAAGACTAAAGCATCAGCTCTTGAATTTCAAGCCTTCCAGCCTTCCCTACAGACTTAAAACTTGCCAGACACACCACAATCACATAAGCTGATTTCTTAAAATAAATCTCCAAATAAAACAAATATATATGTATGTGTATATGCATGTGTGTATACACATACACATATACATACAGACACATTCATATACAAACACTCATATATATATGTAATGTTCCATTTCTCTGGAGAACCCAGATTGATCAGGAAAGTACAAAGAATTAAAACTAAATGGAACTACAAAGTATGGTAACCTTCATTCAACAGTTAACGTATCTTTATTGAGTGCCTACTATATGTCAGACACTGTGGATGCAGCGGAGTGTGCATGATACAGAGGAAAGGAAGATCGTTACAGGATGGCATTAGCAGAAGAGCTGTGGGGAGGTGGAGTCTGCCCTGCTCGCGAAGGACTAACAGCACTGAGATGGGCAGTGGAGGGGAGTTTACTTTCATCCCAGAGTAAGAGGTGCCGTTGTTCTGGCCCAGGAAGCAGCCATGCCATGTTATCAGAAATATAACTTGTAGGTGAAAAGAATCTCTACCAAGGAATCTTTGCTGAATCATAATCAAGATGAAGAATGGTACCTAATGCAAACTCATTTCCTTTTGTCTCTTTACTCATGGTGTTAAACATATGTGTGAAAAAAAAATAATTTCTTTCATGGCTGCCAAAATCTGGAGTCCAACTGGGTTTATTTCAGCAAGTACTAACCACTTTCTTTTCTGATTCGAATTACTGAAGTAGCTGAGAGATTGTTGGTTTCCTTTGATGCTTGCAAGAGAGAAAGCTGTTTGGAAACTCTTAGGGTCCCGTGAAGGTTGGCACATCTTACTCTGATGCATCCAAGAACCAGAGTCAGAGTTCGGGTTTGGAGGATCCTAAAAGAAATTCTGACGCCTGTAGGAGCAGAAGACCTATTTCCTTCTCTTTCTTCTCACTCACTTTCAGATAGGGAGAAAATGCTCAACTGTCAATGGTTATGGTTTATACCCTGCAGAATCTCACATGGTTTGAACTCCCAACCCTTGTCACCAACCCTAAATATTTCCAGTAGTGAACAGTGAGGAGAAGGCCATGGGAAATGCATTAATGAAAAAGATCACAAAGAATGTATCATGTTGCATTTGGATCTTAGCAGGGGATTTTGCTTTAGGAGTCATTTGGACCTTTTAGGCTTTTAATGAAAAGCACAACTAGAATTGAGATTGGAAATGTAGGAAATTGCTGAACTTTTCAAAAGGGTTACAGAATTTTTCAGAAGCTGAGTGATATTTATTGAATCTCCAGTACCATGAGTGCTATCACAGAAGAAGACAGCAATTGTATAAAAAGAAGGACCTTCTTGCTGTGTTGATGTGGAGAGAGGGCCAGGGTATACTGTTAACTGAAAATTGAAGTGCAGATTAGTATACATAGCATGCTAGATTTTAGGGAGAAAAATGATACTATAAGAATATATATTTATATTTGCTTGTGTTTTGTAACCATATAACAGAAAAATAAACAATAAACTCCTAAAGTGTTCACCTCTAAAAGTCAGGGTGGACTAGGGGAATCTGGTAGAGGGTGCCATAGAACCAAAGCACTTCTCTCAATATGCCTTTTATATTTGACTCTTTTGTAGTAAAATACACATAACATAAAATTTACCATTTTAACCATTTTAAAGTGTATAGTCAGGGTGGACTAGGGGAATCTGGTAGAGGGTGCCATAGAACCAAAGCACTTCTCTCAATGTGCCTTTTATATTTGACTCTTTTGTAGTAAAATACACATAACATAAAATTTACCATTTTAACCATTTTAAAGTGTATAATTCAATGGCATTAAGTACTTTCATAATATCGTACAACCATTACAACTGCCTAGTTCCAGAACTTTTTTATCACCCCAATAGGAAACTCCATACCCATTAAGCAATAATTCCCCATTCTCTCCTCCCCACAGTCCCTGGCAACCAAAACTCTGCTTTCTATCTCTATGAATTCATGTATTCTGGATAGCTCATATAAATATAATCATACAATAGGAGACCTTTTGTGTCTGGTTTCCATAGTGTCTTCAAGGTTCATCCATATTGTAGTATGAATCAGTGCTTCATTTCTTTTCATGCCTGAATAATATTCCATTGTATGGATATGACATATTTTGTTTATCCATTCATCCATTGATGGACCTTTGTGTTGATTTTGACTATTGTGAATTGTGCCTCTATGAATATTTGGGTACAAGTTTTTGTTAGAATACTTTTTGATTTTTGCGGGGGGTATATACCTAGGCAGAGAATTTCTTGGTTCATGCAGTAATTCTATGTTTACTTTGTCAAGTAATCACCAAAATGTTTTCCACAGAAGCTAGACTGTTTTACATTCCCACCAGCAGGGGATACAGATTCCAATTCCTCCATTTTCTTGCCAACAGTTGTTAATTTGTAATTTTGATTTGCAGTTCCTTAATGACTAATGGCAATGAGCAATTTTTCATGTGCTTGTTGGCCATTTGTATATCTTTTATGAAAAAATGTCTATTCAAATCCTTTGCCCATTTTTAATTTGACTACCTGTTTCCAGTAGAATGTCCATTTATGCAGAGGTGTCTTGTTGGTGAGTTGTAGTTCTTTATATATTCTGGATACTACACCCTTACCAGATATATAATTTGCAAATATTTTCTCCCATTCCATAGGTCATCTTTTCACTCTCTTGAGACCATCAATGCACAAAAATTTTTAATTTTGATGAAGTCCAATACATCTATTGGATAGGTAATGAATATTTACTCGTAAGTTTTCTTCTAAGAGTTTTATAGTTTGGTCTCTTATATTTAGTTCTATGATAGATTTTGAGTTAATTTTTGTATATGGTGTGAGTTAAGTATCCAAGTTCATTTATTTACATGTGGATATTCAGTTCTCAGCATCATTGGTTGAGGAGACTGCTTTTTCCTTATTGAGTGGCCCTATCGTCTTAGTTAGATGTCAATTGACCATAGATGTATGGCTTTTTTTTTTCTGTTTCTTTGATCTCTATATCTATCTTTATGCAAGAAGTACATAGACTACTGTAGCTTTGTATTGAGTTTTGAGATCAGGAAGTATCAGTCCTCCAATTTTGTCCTTTCTCAAGATTATTTTTGCTATTTGGGGCCCCTTACAATTCCATATGTTTTAGAATTTTTAATTTCTTCAAAACAAGCCACTGGGATTCTAAGAGGAGTCACATTAAATCTGTACATCACTTTGAAGAGTATTGTCATCTTAACAATATTAAGTCTTCCAATCCATAAACATGGCATGTCTTTTCATTTATTTAGGTCTGTAATTTCTTTCAGCAATGTTTTGTAGTTTTCAGTATATAAATTTTTCACCTCCTTGGTTAAATTTATTTCCAAGTATTTTATTCTTCTTGATGCTTTTTTAAAATGGAATTGGTTTTTTTAATTTAATTTTCAGATTATTCATTGCTAGCATAGGGAACTGCAACTCGTTTTTGTGTTTTGATCCTGTATCTTGCAATTTTGCTGAATTCACTTATCAGCTCTAACAGTTATTTTTGTGAATTTTTTAGGGATTTCTATATATAAGAACATATCATCTATGAATAGAGGGAGTTTTTCTTCTTCCTTTCTAATTTAATTGGCTTTTTTTTTTCTTCCCTGATTGCTCTGGCTAGAACTTCTAGTATGATGTTGAATAGAAGTGATGAACATGGGACTCCCCACCCGCTCCTTTGCCTTAGATTGTCCCCCTCCCCCACTGCACCATTTCTTTCGGAAGACGACCCCCTTCGCCTTCTAGGAAGCTTGCTCTGTGGAAGTATCCAGCACGTGCATTGTCCTCTTCTTGGGAGCTAGGAAATGTCTGGGAGATGAAATCAGAAGCTGCCAGATGGTAACGGCTCTGACTCTTGGGGTTTGTACTGCTGGAGGAGATTGTGTCACAGGGGATGGCAGGAACTCAATGAAAATAAAATCACTGATTGATCCAGGACTTTTGTGATCGTGTGGCAGAGCCATGACATGCAGAGAGGACTCCCCTTTACTGAATGCCTTTTATGCACGATCTGCATTATATGAATTGTCCTATTAATCCTCAAAACCATTCTATGAGGCTTGAACAGCTCCATACTTGTAGTGGACAGAAACTGCAGCCGACTTTCTTGCACAAGAACCTGGAATTATGGCTGTGTGTGCATAGCTGAACTTTGCTGAAGCACTGAGTTCTGATTAATGCAATTAAACGAGTGAAGGGATCACTTGAGGAAGAGCCTGAATGGATTTCTGAAAAGGCCATAATATTTTAAAAGCCCATTTACAAAAGAAGATGTGTGGCATGTTTGGAAACTAGTAAGCTGGATTGGGTATCAGAGAAGGAGGAGGAGGAAGGTGGGATGTGAAGAACAGGCAATCTCAGCATCCTAAGGAAGGGGAGCTGGGAACAGAATCAGCTATGATGTGTATTACCTAAGAGTCTAGAAAGCCTGGATTTAATTTGTGAATCTATGGCATTCTGCTGTAGAACATTTGCTGAGAAAACTGAGGCCTGCTGGATTTAAAGAACTTATTCATAAACATACCCATTTACTGAGTAGCAGAATAAATTGTTCATCAAAGATACTTGTCAGGGGCAACGGGTCTGGAGCGGCTGTGACAGGAGACAGCGCGATCCTGTGAGCCGTGCGCTGTGATACCAGAGTATTGAATGCATTTCCAAGAGCAACAAAAGGTGAATAATTCTTTCAACAACGATCCTACATGGACAAACAAGCGGCAGCAGGTTCGAGGTTTTGGGGCCGACACAGAGGAGGACTCCTGAGAGCGCCCAAGCCCGGTTGCGGGAATGAACGATCAGCCCAGACAACAAAGGCCAGGAAAGCCAGCAAAGGACGGCGCAGAGGCGGAGTGA
>NW_007729823.1:298525-299116 GCF_000696425.1 Galeopterus variegatus | reverse complement strand
TTTTTTTTTTTTTTTTTTTTTTACAAAGATCATTATAAATATCCGCAGTAAGAACCAGATGCCAGATATAATTTCATGCTGGAAACCCCCAAAGTTCATGGGCCCGGACTGAGCAGACTTCCCAAGTGGGTTGCTGATTTCTTGAAGTGTGCTGATTAGTGTATTGTTGCTTATAACAGAATACTGAAACTGGGTAATTTATAAGAAATGGAATTTATTTCTTATGGTTTCAGAGGCTGGGAGGTCCAGAGTTCAAGGAATACATCTGTTGAGGACTTTGTCCTTGGTGGTGACTCTCTACAGTGATGCAGGGTGTCACATGGCAGTGGGGCTGAGCAAGAGAGAGCTAACCTCCTCACTTGCTCTCCTTTAAAAGCCATCAGAACCACACCCATTACCACCCATTAAACCATCAATGGATTAATCTATTCTTGAAGGTACAGTCCTCACAATCTAATCACCTCTTAAATGCCCTACCTTTCAATTATCATAATAGGATTTCTCACTCTCTTTATACTGTTACAGTGGGGATTAAGTTTCCAATATGTGAACCTTTGTGGGACACATTTAACTATTTGCAGACGCTGAGAA
>NW_007729823.1:295751-297089 GCF_000696425.1 Galeopterus variegatus | reverse complement strand
CGGGAGCGCCGCCGCGCTTCCCAAGCAACGCACTATCCAGTGCGCCACCGGGCCGGCCCGTTGCATCATTCTTAAATCATTTTTTCTCTAAAGAGTATTTTTCCTTTCCTCAAATGGTCACTAGTACATTCATATTGGGGAAGCCCTGAGAAATGCTGATGAAAGATCTGGGCATTTATTATTAATTTGTACTAGCTATGTGGCTGCTCAAATTTTTAAAGACAATTTAAAGTACACAATGTTGAATTGCATATTCTAAAAATCTACCTCTTTTCATCTGATACATAATAACCACCAAGACAAAGTAACTTCCTCAAAGACACAGCTAAGGATGTGAGTTTGGTAGATGTTTCTAGAACTAGATGATTTTTAAATTATCCAGAGTAAGATTCAAAATTAAAAGAAGAAATACATGTCTAATATGTAAAGCAAACTCTTTGTTTTGTCTAGTAGAGTTCAGGTGTTGACTATCTGCAGTATTTTGTATGAGTAAATATATAATATTGGATATTGATTACCAGGATGAACCAGAGATAAATGAACACAATTATGGGAAATTTATTCTGACATATGCTTAATGAAATTTGAGTTTCTGCTTTGTAGCTTGAAGCCATAAATATAGTAATCTTTTGAAAGATTTATTGACCCTTCTAGGAGAGAGTGATTTTCCCCAGAAACTGGGAAATAGCACCTTATGTTTATTGAGGAGAAAACATCTGTTAATCCTGATTTTTTCTTAATTCAGAAATCTTTAAATGAGCAAAAAGAGGGCATTAACATGTAAGAGAAACACTAAGACATCAGTAGATAAATGAGCAAAGAACCTGAACAAAAAATACACAAAAGAGGAACTTTGGTTAAAGAAATTGGAAGGAAAAAAAGAGGTTTAGAAGATATTGGTGGAATTACTCAGAGAGAAAACTGTGTTTTGTTTAGTAAAACACAGGTGGGACAATTCTGGTTGCAAAATGATAGCCCTAGGACATGGCCAGGTTGAAGGAAATGGGGGACTAAGCAGGTTCTGAGAAGGACAGGGTGAGGAAGGAGGCCAGACAGGAGAGGAGAGAGGGCAGTCTGAGCAGGTGTGGTCAGAAGGCGCTGGGCCACACCAGGCAGGAGGCTGGGATCCGAGAAGCAGACGGACCCATGAGAAGTTCCTGGGAACAGGAGTGGCTCTGCCCTCCTACAGTAGGGGTGTCTAGTATTTGATGCTTAAGTTGTTTGCCCTGCTAAGTGGTTTTATTTACTTACCAGTTCCACCTCTCTTGTGCTTTCCTTGGTGTGAAGTGTTTAAGGGAAATGAAAAAAGGGAACAGAGTGATAAGAGACCCATGAGAT
>NW_007729823.1:293755-294801 GCF_000696425.1 Galeopterus variegatus | reverse complement strand
GTAGACCACCCAGGGGTGTTAAAGCTATTTTAATTTAAACATAATGGAACAAGGTGAATCCAGAAAACCGAAGAACTTGCTAACATCCCTGCAGCTAACAAGAAGGAAATTCATTCTTTCTCAAAAGAATAAAAGACGTACAAATTAAAATAAGCAGCAGGTACTATTTTAGCTACCAAGTCAGGGAGGAAAATGTTAATGATGAGCTGGAGTCTTGCCACTGAGTATCTTCACATATCACTGAATGATCTTTAAATTGGATCCAACTTTTAGAGAAGCAATTTAGCAATTATATATCAAGAGACATAAATGTGTCGATATTCCCTGAAGGCCAGTAATCCCACTGTGGGACTAGATCCTAAGAAAATAATCCAAATGTGAAAATGACATCATTGTTATCTATACAAGTTAAAAATTGGAAATGACATATTTTAAGACAACTATTTGATCCCACTGATTAGCCTTCCTTTCCTCCCAAAATCCCACTGCAATTGCCAGAGGCATTAAAAAAAAATCTTTACAGCTCTGAAATACTGGTAGTTACTATAAGCAGGGAATAAATTCTGAATAATTTTCAGTCTGTACAGTACCAACAGGAGCAGACGGTGCACATTTCAACATAAGCAAAGGAGGGGACCACCTAGGAAATAAGTGGGCAAGGGCCCCCCACCAGGATCCCAGAATGAGCCCTGGAAAACCTCAGAGACTGGAAGGGAGACGGCCCGTGGAGTGCAGCGGTGGCAGCAGGAGATTCACTGAAGACCTGGTTAACTGCGCCCGTTTTCCTCCCTGGAGCCCTGGGCACCACTTTTGCCTCAATGTTCATGGGCACGTGTCAACAGTGGGCTCCTGATGATGGTGGCTGAGGGTTTGTCACATATGGCATTTATTGTATTGAGATATGCTCCTTCTGTATCTAATTTTTTGAAAGTTTTTATCATGAAGGGATGTTAACTTTAACATATGATATCAACAAGAAACAAACAAAAAGCCCTCTTCAAATCCTGACAGTGGACAAACACATATATACCCTCTCTAAAGTTGAA
>NW_007729823.1:290897-292127 GCF_000696425.1 Galeopterus variegatus | reverse complement strand
ATTCTGATTGTAACCCTATTCCAATCCTTTGTTATAATTGTTGCACTTTTTTTCAAGTTTCGTTTTTGGAGCTTGATTTGTATGTGTGTCGAGTGTGTGTTTGTGTGTGTTTTATAAACAATATAGACTTAAATTTTGAAGGGCTACTTTTATTGATGTTTTCCTGTGTCTCCTTTCATGACTATTAACTGAGAAAACCATCCTGAGCTTTCTATTCGATTCCACTGGTCTGTCTGCCTGTTCTTTCATCAGCATCCTGGGGCTTCAGGGCTGAGCCCTATGGTGGGGGTAAAGGGCTCAGCCCCGCGGTCCAGCAGACCCCAGCTCCATGCTGACAAGCTCATCTTGAGCAAGTTATTCAACCACTTTCATTCTGTCACTTCTGCTGTAAGATAGGAATAATAACAGTGCTGATTCCATATTGTTTTTTGAAGATTAGATAAAATAATGTGCAGAAAGTGTTATCATTATGCTCAACACATCATAAAAGCTCAGCAAATGTTAGTTGTATCATCATCATCATATTAGCCTTTCTCTTTGAAATGTATTTTGAAACCTGGTAGTTCACTTCATAATTCATCTTTTTCCAGTAATTTGCAATCGGTTTGTAAAGTTTCAAAAACCTAGTGGAATTTTCTTTATTGTAATTTTGGTCATTCTCTAAGGTAATAGGGTCCTTATCTTCAAAACATTCAGTATTCCTGCCTGAGGACACAGCAGATCTCTCCATGTGTTCAGAGCTTACATCAGTCAGGAAAGTTTGTCATTTTCTTCATGTTGGCAACTGAACACTGTGCAGTAGGGACGTTTTTCAGGGATATGCCCATTGCCCCTGTGCAGGCAATACCCAGCATCAGGCTGGGGTCAGAGGAACAATGTATGCAGCAGGCCCCACGTGGAGGGTCTCGGGCATGCTGACTCTGAGAAAAGAATCACCTGCCAGCCATCATAAGTTGGAAGTCCAAGTCATTGGTAAAGTCCCAGTGAGTATGCGTTGGGTCTTCAGCTGCGCCTGTGTCCAGGCTGGAGCAGAGCAGCTCCACCGCAGCCAGGGATGCCAGGGGGAGAGGGGAAGAGGTGAGCTGATAAGAGGAAGTGAGCTGGAAGGAGGAGGACAGCTGGCAAGAGGAGGAGAGGACAGCCCCTGGAGACACACCATTGGTTAAGGGACCGTTGGGATGGGCGTCTGGAAGCATGGAAACATTCCCTAAATTCCTTTTTTCTCCTACT
>NW_007729823.1:287730-289784 GCF_000696425.1 Galeopterus variegatus | reverse complement strand
GACCTCCCATTGATCTCATTCTGGAAATCCAGAGGGTTGGTGTAGACCCCCAAAGGAGAGATAAGTTGAAAACTGGTTGTTTGCTTGCTCTGAGCTCAAGTGGGGAGTAGGAGGAGAGAGAGAGAGAGAGAGAGAGAATCTTCTGCTTCCATTTCATACAGCACAGGTTATCTAGAGAGAAAAGCGAGGATCTCCAGTATAGGCGCTCAGTTGCCTTTTTAATAAATTACAATAAAGCAGCCTCCCCACAGGAGAATTCCCAGCAGTCTCGGTCCAGTCACTTTCCTAAGCCCAGCCTGCCTTTCCCCACCATTGTGCCTCTTCATAGACAAGCCACATGCTGAAGAGTGACATCCTCAGCACCCTCTGCAGTGGCTCCGAGCAATGCCAGTGACCGAGGCTGACGAGCTCCCTCCCCCTGCCCTCTAACGACTCAGCAAGGGGACTCCCAGGCTGACGCCCACTAGTTCTTTCTCCCGAGCTTGGACCTGTACACAGACTCAGGACCGTAGCAGATCTTAAGGGAGTCAAGGAAATCCCAGCGTCAAACAGCAGAAGATGTTATCCAGGATAGGGAGAGAGAGCCCCTCTGCCCAGCAAACTGAAGCCCATTTTCTAGGGGCTGACCTTCTTATTCATGAACTGACTGCCTGAATATGTCCTTTCTTTATACACACACACACACACACACACACACATATATATTATTATTATAAGCATTTATGCCCTTTACCCAACCTATCCCTCCCCAAACCACACCCCCAACCCCCATTTCACCCACATCTCTAGTATTCTAAAAGTTTAAGGAATTGTTTAGGTCTTTTCTTTCTTTCTTCTTTCTTTCTTTCTTAGCACCCAGTTATACGTGAGAACATGTGGTATATGTGGTATTTCTGTTTCTTTGTTTGGTTTATTTCATCTTAACATAATTTTCTCCAAGCTCATCCATGTTGCTGCAAATGGCAGAATTACATTCTTTTTTTATAGCTGAGTAGTATTCCATGGTGTATATACCACATTTTCCTTATCCAGTCATCCATCAATGGACATTTAGGTTTGTTCCAACTCTTGGCTATTGTAAACAGAGCTGCAGTGAACATGGGAGTGCAGGTATCCCTTCAACATGATGATTTCCATTCCTTTGGGTATATACCCAGCAGTGGGATTGCAGGATCATATGGCAGTTCTATCTGTAGTTGTTTGAGGAACCTCCATACTGTTTTCCATAGTGGTTGTACTAACTTACAGTCTCACCAACAGTGTAGGAGGATTCTGCCTTCTCCACATTCTCACCAGCATTTGTTGTTCTTGTTCTTTTTAATAATGGCCATTCTAACTAGAACCATAGAATTACTTAAGGAAAACACTCCAGGAAGTGGGACTGGGCAGAGACTTTATGAGTAGGACCCCAAAAGCACAAACAACAAAAGAAAAAATAAACAAATGGGACTATATCAAATTTAAAAACTTTTGCACAGCAAAGGAAACAATCAACAGAGCAGAAAGACAACCTATGAATATATCCTTTCCAACCCAATACCCACATCATTTCAGAACCTTGGGGGAAGGTGCATTCTGAGTGGCTACCTTGCCCTTTGCACTGCTCATTAGTGTAGTCACACGGGGCCTGCTGCAGTTCTGGGGAAGGGGAGCTAACAACAAGGTCTGACATGAACTGATGCCTAGGCTGATGCCCCAGAGGCTGACGGGCACCCTGGGGAGGTGGAAGGAGCATGTCCACCGTAACCACTGTCCCATCCAAGGGCAGCCCCTTCCTGGTGCTTCCCAAGACCACAGAGCTTCCCTGGGTAGATGTGAAATCACACGCGTGAGGGAGGGCAGAGCAGAGGAAGTGTTCCCTGGACCAGGCCTCACACAGCTGTGACAATGGTGACACTGCAGGGCAGTGGGGGAAGGGCGCATGTTTTAAAAAAATGCAACATCATATAAATATTTGTGGATAAAAATAAATAAATATTAATTTTTGCCCCACACCACACTCAAAAATCAATTTCAGATGGATTGCATATCTAATGTAAAAGATTTTAAAACAT
>NW_007729823.1:268914-286527 GCF_000696425.1 Galeopterus variegatus | reverse complement strand
ACCCTGGACGCGAGTGTAAAGACGGTAAGGCTTGGGCATGTGCCTGCGGCATGCTGGGCCGGGGCAAAGCACTGGCAGTGCCACACCTGTTTGGGGGCCATTTGCGGTCCCGTCACGCATATAATGAGTGTGTCCCAGCATGGACGTGGCAATCCCTTGGGAAGACCCGATCTGTCATGAGTTGGGGCCATAGGTCCACAGAAGGGGAGTTAATTTGATGCATAAAAATTACTGGCTTGTTGCTGTTTTAATGTGCTTCTCACCACGTTGTCCACTTTACCCTTGACCTTTTCAATCAAATAAGCCAAAATGGCAGCTGATGCCAGGCTAGCAATTTACCCCTAGGGTTTCCAGCCCTTCTTCCCCAGCCTGGACTCCACCGGTTTTCCTGCCCTGGCTGCAGACTGTAATTCTGATTGTAACCCTATTCCAATCCTTTGTTATAATTGTTGCACTTTTTTTCAAGTTTCNACATCATATAAATATTTGTGGATAAAAATAAACAAATATTAATTTTTGCCCCATACCACACTCAAAAATCAATTTCAGATGGATTGCATATCTAATGTAAAAGATTTTAAAACATAAGAGAATGTCTTTATGACATTGGGGCAGGCAAAGATTTCTTAAGCAGTGTGCAAAAATTGCTAACCATAAAAGAAAACAATGATGAATTAGACTATATGAAAATTAAGAATTCCTAGTCATTTAAGGACACCATTGAGAGGAAAGGGGGGTTGGCCATAGAAGGCTAGAGGATGTTTGCTTGTATCTGAAAAGGAGGATGTTCTAAGAATATTAAGAATTCCTGAGTAGAATGAAAGAGGTGTTTTGCTTCCTATTGTTGCTGTGACAAATTATCACAATCTTAGTGGCTTAAAACTAATGAATATATTATTTTACAGTTTTGGAGGTCAAAAGTCCTAAATCAGTTCACTGGGCTAAAATCAAGGTGTAAGCAGGCCTGTGTTCCTTCTGGAGGCTCTAGAGAATCTGTTTCCTTGCCTTTTCCAGCTTCCAAAGGTTAGCTGCACACCTGCAGTTTTCATGGGCCCTTCCATCACCTTCAAAGCCATCAGCGTAGCATCTTCTCTCCTCTCTGACCTCTGTTTCTGTCCTCACATCTCTTTCTGACTCTGATCTTCCTGCCTCCTTATTGAGAACCCTTGTCATTACATTGGGTCCACTCAGATAATCCAGGATAAACTCCACATCTCAAAATCTAACTTGATGACATCTGCAAAGTCCCTTTTACCATGTAAGGTAGCATATGCACAGGTTCTGGGAATTAGGGCATGGACATAGTTGGGGGGTGGGGGCCATTATTCAGCCCATCACAGGAGGGGATAGACACCAGAGGAGAGACTGGCAGGAGACATGGGTAGACAGGAGCAGGGGAGGATATCCAGATGGATGATAAACATATGAAAAGTTATCAAGGAGGTACAGACTGAAGAAGCCACCAGGCAGTAAGACTACCCAGCAACCAGAATGGCTAAATCAAACAGAGATGACAGTCAGTGTTAGAGAGAACGTAGAGCAGCTGGGGCTCTGAAGCTGCTGGGGGTGCAGTTGGTACAGTCAGTGTGGAGAACCCTTTGCCGGCATCTACTGGAGGTGGACATGCACATACCCTGTGGCTCAGCAATTCCACTCCTAGTTACATACTCAGCTAAAGTGCAAACATATGCTCACCAAGAGACATTTGCAGGTGTTCAAGGCACCACTGTTTGCAGAAGCCATAGACTGAGGCAACCCAGATTTCATCTGCGAGGAGTGATGGATGGATCTTGCTATAGTCTTAGGGTGGGAAACAGTGAGAGCGGACGAGGGTTAGCTGCATGCCTCAGCGTGGATGAATTTTGTAGATGTGGTGTTGAGCCAGGGAAGCTATTCATAGGGGAATGTATGTGTGGTCCCATTTATGTGGAGTATAAGACAGACAAAACTAACGTGTGATTCTGGAAGTCAGGATGGTGGTAGCCCTTGAGGCAGTGGGCAGTAACAAGAGGAAGACACGGGAGGACTGCTGTATCCAGGACAGTGTTCTGTTTCATCATCTGCCTACAGATCGAGAGTGTATTCACAATGTGAAAATGAATCCAGCTGTATGATTAAGACCGACTTTATTGTTTGCTATACTTCAATAATATTTTCAAAAATAAAATAAACAAAAATATAACCAACTCTAGGGGAACTTTTCTTTCCCTCTTCCCTGCCATCTACACAGCAGCATGCTCCATGGCTACAAAGCAACTTTTATTGGCCTGAAGGAATTGGACAGCTGTCTTCTGGTTTCCTAACTTCCAATCAATCAAAGATCCCCAAACACCCAGGGCTCCAAATTATTGTATCCAGCTTTCACTTAATCAATAAATTAGCGAGGAGAGAAGCCAAGGCTCTGCATGGTAAGTAAATTAGACCTGAGATCCAGAAAAGCTGCAACTGCTTCTTTGCTTTTAGGCTCCTCTGTTTGTAAACAGATTCGACTCTGTCCCTAAGGAGTGACAACGTGACCATTCCTATGCCCCAGGCAGTCCAAATTACAGTGCCTGGGCTTTATTACTAGGCTAGTTTCTATATGGCCAAGGAATTTAGAAGTTTTTCCATGTTTAGGATGAAAAGTGGTAATATTTTCTACATACATAATCATAGTGGATTCCATTTCAAACAAAAAATTGTGGACAAGCCCCTGCAGGGTGGATGGAGTATTTCTTACCCAGAAAGGACATGCATTGAAGACGTAAAATCCTTCTGGGGCAACAAAGTCATCTTGGTCCTGTTTTTTGAACTTAAACTTCTACTTTCCAGAATCATTTCTTCAAATCTATACCTAAGATCCCCTTAGCAGACCCAGATGACTCTTGCAGATACTAAGTCCTCAACATGGAGACTTGTGGTTTATTAAGAACATTACATTCCCTGTGGTTATCACTAAACATATTGGTCCCTTGGAGTTAGGCACCAAAACCACTGGCAAGTGCCAAAACTTTCAGCTAGAGAAATCACTCCTAGGTACCAGCATGCCAACTCTTCTCTCTTAATACTGTGTCTACCATAGCCCAGCATAGCCCAGCAAGCCCACAGACCTTGTGGAGTTTACCTGCCCCAAGAGTCAGGAACTTGTAACAGGGCCTGGGACGAACAGGGTAACAGGATCGAGATTGAATGATGGCTCTAGTTACCTCTCAACTTGGCATCTCTGTGCCTCAGTTTCCTCATCTCTAGAATGGGGATAATAATAGCAACTACCTCATAGTTGTCATGGAGATCACTTTAATTAATATAAAATATTTTAAGGGCCGAGCCCGTGGTGCACTCGGGACAGTGTGGCGCTGGGAGCGCAGTGGCGCTCCCGCCGTGGGTTCGGATCCTATATGGGGATGGCCGGTGCGCTCACTGGCTGAGCGCGGTGTGGCCGGTCTCAAAAAGGACAAAAAAAAAATATTTTAAACCATATTTTAAACCATACCTGGCACCAAAGAGTTTTGTAAATGCTGCTTTTTCGTTATTATTATTCACCTGTCAGATTCATCCTCCCTATTACTGCCAGACATGTATTTCTTTAATAACACTTTTTGATTATAAAAGTAATACATTCTCATTAGAAAAAAAGTTGAAAAATAAAGAAATGTATAATTCAAAATAATAAAAATAATTTCTTAATCCACCACACATTGGGATTATAATTTCAGTTCTTTCCAGTTTTTCTTTCATGCATGTACATATATGAGTACATGCTCTTATATATTGCAAAAAAATGCGGATTATTATCTACATATATTTAACTTGCTTTTTTCACTTAACATGCACTGTGAGCATTTTCCATATCCTTAAGTATTCTTTTTCAACATGATTCTTAATATTTATATAATATCCCTTCCTACATATGTATAATAGAACTTACTTAGTGAGATTGTTATGAGAATTAATGTATATGTAAAAAGTTATTAGTACACTATCATTTTTATATAGAAGGAGCTAAGAAATGTTAGCTAATAAAAATAATAATAATAATGAAACCACGCTTGGAGTGATTTAATTCATTTTATGTATTAAAACCAAACATTTCATGACTGAGCCAGAGGACACCCAACACCCCTCATCATCCTATGTTCATCTGCACACATGGCTTTGGTTATGTAACTGGGGAGGAAGAAGTTTAGCTTGAGTAGGGACTTGGAGAAAGGGGAAGACGGGGGGATGGATGGAGGGCCAGGTGTCTTTTGCTGTGCAGCGCTCTGAGTTTGAGCCTTTGTAATTGGACAAAGGAGAACCCGGGGTTCACATAACCATTTCCATGAGAGATGTCATGGGGTTCCTGGTAGTATGAAGCCAGAAGTTGGTTATACTGTTCCCATTCATTATAAGAGTCTCTGAGCCCAGGCACAGTTATTCTGAAAATGGGTGTCCATATGTGGCACATTGTTCTGAGGAGTTTTCTTCTCCTGGTCTCCATATGGAGTCCAGCTCTGCTCAGGCTCCCGGATGCTCACTGCCATTTGAAGCCTTGGAAGGTGGCCTCCCTAGTGTTTTCACAGTGGTGTCTTCAGCTGTGGCTCTGGGAAGCTCCTACGTAACTTCTCCTATAATTGAAATTAGAAGCCATGGGAGCCAGAGGAAAAGAGAACAGGATATGTATTTCTTTGGGAACCAACAAGGACCACTCAGGAGAGAAAAACAATCTGGAGTCATTTTAGTTATGGCCCGAGAGGACAGCCAGGAATGGTGGACCACCCACTTCTCAGTGGCCAGGGGAGGACTTAAGTGGCCAGCCAGAGGAGACTGCAGGCAAGGGCAGCCAGGTGTTACAAGTAGGAACCTCTAAAAGCAGCAGAGGTGCAGCACAAGAAAAGGAGTCAGCTTCGCTCATCCACAATCAAGCTCAGACAGAATCGGTTTTAAATATCTGCCAAAGAGAGAGCCAAAGCCTGGTTAAATTGGTGAAAATCATGTAAGACCTTTCCACCTTCTCATCTTCTTCCATGGCTTCCACGTAAACCCTGGAGGGGCTGAAGGTACCCCAGGGACTAGTTAGCTGCAATGGAGGAGACATTCTAGGTAATGAAATAAAGAGGAGGTTGATAATGCCCCTGATGCTGAATACAAAACAATACCCAGGAGTGGCAGTGAGTGTCTTCTCTCTGTGCTGCCGTCATGGACTGAATTATGTGCCTTGCCTTCAAAATTCATATTTTGAAGACAACCCCTAGTACCTCAGAATGTGACTATATTTGGAGATAGGACCTTTAAAGAGGCCTTTAGAGACATAATGATTAAGTTGGCTTTATGCTTCAACTTGAACTGCTATGGGTTTGGGCAGTGTTGCCCTATTTTTCCAGGACATTATTGCTTTAGATTAATTCAGCCACAAAAGAAGCTTTAGGTTTCATTTCTGCCAAGCTGTCAGGCCAAATAGAAGTCATGAGTTCTTTCTCATCACAATGGGGAAATAATCATAAATGTGAATGTTTTAAATGGGTAAGGAATCAAGATACACAGGTTGTAGGCCATTAATTAGCAGGGCTGAAGTGACCTTGAGCAAGCCATCTGAACTCTGATGGCCTTAATTTCTCACCTATAAAAAATGGGGTGAATAATACCAACCTGCCTACTTCAGGGCTGTTATGAAGATTAAATGAGGTCTGAGGAAACACTTTGCAACTATAAAGTAGCCTATGGAAATAAAATATTATGTTATTAAATTTATTATCAGCCATTAAATTTATTATTATATCACTAAATTACTAATTAGAAAAGGAGCCAAGTTAAAACCGAATTGAAAAGGCAGGAGTTTCTCATATCCTAAAATCCAATATTTTGGGAAGTCATAAAACAACTAGAATGGCACTAATAAACTGTGGTTTAAATGTATTGTCTCATTTACTGCTTATAAGAACAAAGTTCCCAAGATTAGGGAAGCCTCCAGCTTTTATTCTCCAAACTTGAGAACAGATATGATCTTTAATATTACAGTCAGCAAATAATTATAGAAGGATTACTTTAGTCCAGTCGTTTTAATGCACCATAAACATCTCTATCGGGGTCTCTACCATTGCGTAGCTTAGAATTTAGAAGAGGAATGAGGACATATACCTAAAGGAATAAATAACATCACAGTCCTATAGAGGCAGCAATGAATTATTCATTGTGGATAAAAATTGCCTCAAATTGAGAGGAGGGAAAAATCTCTGTGAGCTCAGAAATCTGGAAAGGTCTAAGAAAAGGCAGAGGGATTTTGACAAGCTGTTGAAGGACATATCACATGTATTTGGACATACACAGATTTCCTGGGAAAGTCTGCAGGCAGGGAGAACATGTGAGCAAAGGTTATAGGGGAGAAATCATGGATGCATTTGGAAAACATTGAGGTAGACTGACTGGCTAGAGTCAAGGAACCATGAAGTGGCCAGTGGGAAATGGGGTTAGAGAAGAAGACCTTGAAAACCAAAATAAGGGCACCAGATCTTATTATGAAAGCAGTGGGAAGCCATGAGAAGAAAACAGCACCCGTGCAGTATTCTGACCTGTAACACATAACCCAAATCTACTGGGAGACATCAGACAAACCCAAAATTAGGACAGTTGCATTTTTTAAAAGTAGAAGGCAAGGAATGTGTTCTCTAAAAAAATCAGTGTCATAAAAGACAGCAAAAAGCTGTAGGAATGTTCCACATTCAAGGAGGATAATGAAACATGATAATTAAATACAACCCCTAACCCTAAGCTGGATCTTGTACTAAAGGGAAAAAAATTTTAAAAGAACATTATTCAATCAATTAACATGATTGGAATGTGGATAGTAGATTAAAGTGTTGTGTCAGTGTTAAATTTACTGAAATTCAAAGTTTCCTGTGGTTGTGTAAGAGAATAGTCTCTTTCTTAGAAAAGACACATTGAAGTATTTTTTTTTTCCTTTTTGTCTTTTTTCGTGACCGGTAATGGGATCACAACCCTCGGTGTCACGCCTGCACCACGCTCAACCAGTGAGTGGACTGGTCTCTATATGGGATCCGAACCCTCGGCAGGAGCGCTACCGTGCTCCCAAGCGCCGCACTCTACCGAGTGCGCCACCGGGCCGGCCCTTTTTTTTTTTTTCCATACATTGAAGTATTTTAAAGGGCCAACCTTCTAATAATTCAGAATAAAAGTGTATATAAAATAGACATAACAAGTGACAAAACAAATCAAGTAAAGCACTATCAAAAGTTGAATCTAGTTACAGGTATATTATTCCTTGTATTAGTATTATGCTTGCAACTTTTATACAGCTTTGAAATAAATTCCAAATAAGTTTTAAATTTTTTAACCTGGAAGAGTTCTTTAAACAGGGCATTAGAAACAGCCCCACAAATACGTATGGGCAAATGTTAAAATATTTTGAATTAACAAAATGTAAAAAAAAAAAAGAAAAAGAAATATAGCAACGGGACTAATTGAGAATGTCTCAACTATACTGTAGGATTAGCTGTGAAGCAGTTGGCTAAGTTATGGATGAGCAAACCACTAAGGCATTGTATGTGACGATGTCGATGTCCAATCCTTCCTCTCTTGAGCACTAGCTCAGGAAAATGTCTTGATCCTGTTCTACTTCAGATTCCTTTCTTATATACTGGATCTCACAGCACTGTTTCATATTGCACTGATCTGGGCTAGAGTGGCCATTTCTCCATTTCCACGTCTGTAATGCCAGATGACCCAACTTTAAGCACATCTACATTATCCACCTGCTGTATTTCTCCAGCTCTAGTTACCTCTATTCCAGATTTGCTCTTGCATGGACCCACATGAATGCTGAAATGGAACATTCTCCTCCAGTGTTTGCTCTCCTCCAGAGCATGTTCTGCCCAGCACAGGCTCTTGTTTCTTCAGAAACATCTTTTCTGGACCCATAACCAATTTCTCAATCTGGGAGGAGGGGTAGTGGGGATTGTCTCAGCTCCACTGGCATTTGGAGAAAGAGCACAGCTTTGAAGGCCCTGCAAAGCTCTTCCCAGCTCTTTGGAAGCCATGGGCTCTCCGATTGCCCTGTGCAATCTGGCACAGACCTCGCCCACCGAAGCACGAGGTGTTTTGATGTCAAACCATTTTATGCTCTCTGAAAATGTGGGCTACATACACAGGGATATGATAACTTAAAAACTGGCCCTCCAAGCTTTGCATTCTCTGCTTTTTCTCCTTCACTAATTAGCTTCGGGGACCCATCTACTCCCAGCTTCAGCCCCAGCCTAGTCATCACTCTTACCCAAATCCCAGTCCACCGTGTAGCACAAATATACCAACTCTAGGTAAGGTATGACCTCAAGTGAAGACACCTCAAAGAAACAATACTCTAAGGTAATATCTGTGTCAAAACTTTTTTGATTGTAATTAAGTAGCCTTTAGTTAGGACAAATCTATTCTTGATTGATGTAGCATGCTCATGCTTAAAATCAGGATGTTATTTTTCTTAGGATGTCCCTCTCTTTGAAAGGTAAAAATAAAAAATGACTAAATACTCTTACCACTTAAAATAAACCTTCCAAAGGCAAGTAATACTGGGGAAAGAAGCAAAGCAAGAGTTTTGCCTACTTCAATGCTGCTATGTTAAAATCTTTTTCAGTATTTTTATATTAATAACATTAGTTCTTCAAGTAATTATAAGGAATAAAAGAAAATATTTTTTCTATCAAGGACTTATAATATTAAAGAGAAATCAATCAAGATTAAAAAGTAAGCTTTTTTCTCCTTTTTTCTCTTTTCTGAGACCTATGAAACATTAAATTTATCTATTTACTCCCGGACTACATGAATTCTAAAATTCCTTTTAGTAAACAACTTTGAATTCTTTTATTAAACTAAAACTATTTGAGTCTAAACCTGTTTGAGCTCTATGTTGTGTTTATTTCAATAAAGGAAACAGGGAGAGAGGAAGGAAATGAAAAAGAAAAAGGTGGTAGGAGGTGAAGAGAGACACACATGGTAAAGAGAAAGACAGGTGAAAGCAAAATCACGCATTCACTCAACCAGCAAATATTTAAGGGTTTCTTACATGCACAACACAGTACCGAAAAAAAGGGGAATAAGGAAGGAATACAAAGAAAGGGAGGAGCCCAGTAGTTTCTGAGCTAGAAGAAGTCCAGGGTTAACTGTTGTTCACTAAGGCTATGATGTATGAGGTGACGTCACCTGGAAGACGACACTGTGCCCTTCAACATTCTGTTGAGCTAAAGTCTGAAGTTCACAGTTCACAGCACACCATTAAACCTTCACAGACTCCTCCTAAAATGGAGTAATCTCAGCAATAAAATCACATCAGGGGCTGCAGAAGCTCTTGCCAGGCCATACTCACATAGGGGACATTTGTCAAGAGTCAGATGAACTAGAGCTGAGGGCCAGATTTGGTCCATGGGCTGGAGGTTTGCCAAATCCAAAGAACTCCAGTATGTTTTTCTAACAAATGCTCTGCAGTATGTGGTCATGCTCTGAGTTCACAGTTGCATACACTGAAAAAATGAACGTAACCCAGGGTTACATTTTTATGGAATGCCAACCTATTGACATTCCTAAAAGATATGTGAAATGAAAAGTGCTCAATTACAGATGACATGTATAATTGGTGCCTGTTATAAATTTCAGAAAACTCAATTTATTAAAATTAGTGATTAAAGAGTTTTTAATTTACAGAACTAGTTCAATATATGCTAGCTAAAGACATACTTCACAGACGGATCAGATTCTGTCTTTGCTTGTTTTAGCAAATGAAGTTTTCTGACTTTCTCAGTGACCAGAACTCTCTGAATTGTCCCTATTTTCCTCTCTCAATCCCTTAAGAACAAGATCAGCCTCCCTCTCTCTCTCCTCTCACCCCTCTCTCTCTTCTTCCTCTCTATCCCTCTCTGTCTCTCTCCCATTTTCTGAAAGCAACAACTTCTAGAAAGAGCCAGAAAACATGTCTGAGAAAGTAAAGCAAAGAAAAATGAAATATAAACTGCATTTTTCTTATTTAGCAATTGAGTTCAGTAAACTTCTCATAATATCTCATTTAGACCTTTAAGCTAAAAATTTGAGAAAAAATTTGAGTATACATTTCATATTTTCTATTTCTAAATCCTATTTACATTACATAAAATTATTTTACTGGAACTGCAAAATCTTTCTTCAAATAAATTATTTTAAAGGCTTTGCTGCATTATGAGTGGTTTCCAGAGAAAGACAATTGGGGTTTTATGACGAAAATCAATGGGCAAATAAGACTTAATGGAAAGAAATTTGTTTTACAGATACCATTGTCTGGAATGTGACTATTTCAATATTTTTTTATACATTAAGAATTTGGAGCTTTGGCAAGATTTTTGGACAATGCAAATTTCCACTAAAATTTCATAATGTAAGATCTCTGTAATAAAACAGAAACCAGCCAAAGGCCTCGGATTTGCCTCCTGCAGTCCTCTCCTTAAAATACTCTTGAAAACAAGTAGGAGGCACAGTTGCAAAAGCACTGGAAGCTGGACATTGAGGTCCATGTCTGTGGGAAGAACTTCAGCCCTCCAGAGCTCACAGGTAGAGGACTGGGGATGAATTAGAAAGACATAGCATGCCTCGCATGTTTCTCTTCAGTCCCTACTTCATGGTTACAGGGACTTTGCTGGGCAAGGGGTAGACTGTCAGCCTCCTAGATCACAGAGTCTCTTTTTGAGGCAGATAAGCTCATTTTGCAAACATAGTAAACCTTCCTTCCTTAGGAAGACGCTTGCTAATTTTAGCGACTATAATTTCTAGTAATACAATGGGGCCAGGGGAGGAAGTGGCAGGAATTATTTAGATAATGTATTTCAACATATTGTACATCTATATATGACATGGACTGTGTTAAGCATTCAGGATAAAATGATGAAGAAGACACAATCTTTGTTATTAAGTACAGTGGTAAAATGAACACACAAAAATTGCAATATAAAAAGCATCCTAGAAAGGATTTCCTAAGGCCTGAAAGCTAATGAAGTGTGTTTCAGAGATGGCAAGTTCACTATTGCACCATCCCTTCTCTCATTCTTTCTTTGTAACTCAGCCCTGCCTTTTGCTAGTCATATTGCCACCTAGCGCGAAAGACTGTATCTCCCTTTCTCTTTTGTTGACACAGTAGAGCTACTAGGCCAACCATCTTTCCTGAATCATTTTACATGAGAAAACAATAAGTTTTTCTTTTATATGGCTATTTGGGGGCTCATCTGGTGAATCTAAATCTAACTGATACAAGGGGGGAGAAAAAAGAAAGTGCCTGGCTTAGGAGATAAAGGCAAGCACACAGGGCCGGAGACAAGAGCCCGGAGAGCAGTACACCCTGCCACTGTCGTTTTTCACACCCTATTTCTAGCAAAGAAAGTCCTAAATTTTGCTTTAAAATCACAGAGTAGTCCCTCCTTGTTCCAGAAGAGCCACACCAGATAAACAAAACTGTGGCCCAGCACATCACCCAGTGATCCAGTGGGAAATGAGCTAACAGCAACAGTGAGGCTCCCAAGAAAAAGCACCAGGAGTGAGGATGTATGTTTATAGTCATGACAACTGGGGGAGGAAGAAATGTCACACTTATTTTTCTTATAAACGAACTTCTCTTATCCTCAAGTTCCTGCTTCAGTTATGCCAATGAGCTTGCCTATTGCAGCAGGCAGACCAGGGTGGCTTCCGTGATCCCTGCCTCCTTATGTTCACGCTCTAGTAAAATCCTCTCCCTTTCAGTAGGGGTGGGGCCAGTGACTTGCTTCTAGTCAATTGAGTATGGCAAAGGTGATGGGGTGTCACTCACATGATTATGTGGCACTATATGAGACTCCGTCTTGCTAGCAAACTTGCTCTAGCAATTTTCCAAACTGGCTTAAAGAATAGGCCATGTTGGGAAAATCCACATGGAGACTTGCTTCTAGTCAATTGAGTATGGCAAAGGTGATGGGGTGTCACTCACATGATTATGTGCCACTATATGAGACTCCATCTTGCTAGCAAACTTGCTCTAGCAATTTTCCAAACTGGCTTAAAGAATAGGCCATGTTGGGAAAATCCACATGGAAATGAACTGCAAGAAGCCTCTCAGAACTGGGGGCAACTGCTAGAGGCTGAGGATCTGGAAGCTGAGGGCATGCACTGGGGGCTGCGGGCAAGCTCTGGGGCTGAGGGAAGCCTCTGGGGGCTGAGGGCAGGCACTGGGGGCTGAGGGCAGGCTCTGGGAGCTGAGGGCAGGCTCTGGGAGCTGAGGGTAGACATTGGGGGCTGAAGGCAGGCTCTGGTAGGTGAGAGAAGGCTCTGGGGGCTGAGGGCAGCCTCCAGTGAAAAACAGTCAGGTCAAGATCCTTAGTTTTACGATTGCAAGAAAATTACTCCTACCACCAACCTCAGTGAGCTTAGAAGTAGATTCTTCCCCAGCGAAGCCTCCTGCTGGAACCTTGAATACAACTTTGTGAGACTCTGAGTAGGGAACCCAGCCTAGCTGTGCCTAGACTCCTCACCTACGGAAACCATGAGATAAGTGTGTGTTGTTCTAAGCCACTACATGTGTGGTAACAACCTACACAGGAATAGATAACAATTATACATATTCAGGGTAACTTAGTCACTTCCAGTTAAAACATCAATTTTTCTTTTATTAACTCTGGATTAAATCATAGTTAGAACACTTCTCTGTACCAAAGTTAAATAGAAATTCATCATGTTTTCTTCTAATACTTGTATGGTTTAATCTTTTACTTTTAGATCTCTAATCAATTTGGAGTTTATTCTTGTGTTTGGTGTGAGAAATACAAGGGGTCTTCAAAAAGTTCATGGAAAGATTCGTATTATCTTTTTTTGCTTATTTATTTATTAAGGTTTTTTTTTTTTTTTTGCATTCTATGATGTTGTTGCAGAGCAGTTGCAGGGAGGGGGAGAGGGGAAAAGGGAAGGAAATAGGGTGGGAGAAGGAGAACGGAGGAGGAGCAGAGTTGAGGCCTGTGGAGCTCCCCTCATTCCTGCATGGGAGACCAGGGGCCTTCCAGTGGTGAGTTGGTCATTGCTGGCTGGGATGCAGATGTCAGAGGGGTGTGGCTGAAGCCCTCGCCCCCCACCACCTCAGCTCAGGAGCCCTGGGCGCTTCCTGCAGTGGCTTGGTGGTCATCACTGTCTGGTTGCAGGTGTCAGTGGGCCATGACTGAGGCCCCCATCCTTCTCCCCTTCCTGGCTTGGTAGCCCAGGGGACTTCCAGTCCTTCTAGGTTTTATATGTGTTCTTCAGTGATGTGAGACCTTTACTAGTTAATATCAAACTTTATCTCTGGTTGTGGGTACTTTGTTTTTTCTTTCAGTTTTGTGTTGGTTTATTTGCTATTCCCACCACTTAAACTCTGCACTGGAACTGATTTGTTGTCCTTTGCTTATTTCTAAAATGGGGGAGCTTCCTGTGGGGACCAGTATTTGAGCTTTGTGGTTGAGCTAAATTGCTCCTTTGCTGCCGGTTCCCTGGGGAAGCCTTTTTGTGCAGCTCAGGTTTTAATGGTTGACTTTATAGGTACTTCCAGGTCTCATGAGATCTGGTGCACCTGGGCTGTGTAGAGACTCTGATCTGGGCCTGAGTCTTTTCAGAAAACTGCACCCCCTGCTGTTCTATATTCTGACCAGTCTCCACTGAATTGGAGGGCACCAATTGGGGGGCAGATCAGCTGTCCTTGCTGTGCCCCAGTGTTCCCATGGTGAGCCTGTCTCCCGACTACCCACACTCCAAACTCCTCCCATGGGATGGGCCTTGCAATGACTCACTGGCTTCTGAGTAGCTCCTTTTTTTCAGTTGTTGTGGCTCCTCCCTCCTATGTGGGTCCACAGAAACCCTATTAGTAGTCTTGCTGACCTGGGGTCCACCAAGGCCCTCTTCTCCCTTGCCACCTCCAAGCAACTTCATCCAAAGGGCACAGCAGCAGCTTTTGCCAGTTCCAGCTCCATGCGCTCAGCAGCTTCAGCCTTGAAGCAGCCAGAGCTTGAAACAGAGCAGTCCTTTCTTTCTCTCATCATGGCTTCTCCTGCCTTCATGTACTCCATAGGTCTTTCCTACTCTTCCCCTGAGCTCTAGCAGCCCCAGCTTGGCTGTCATTGCTTTTTATAGCTGTAAATTGTTTGATTTCTGGGAGAGAGTGACACTGTCTATTCCACCATCTTGACCAGAAGCCCATATTATCTTTTAATTCTATTTTTCCATGAATGTTTGAAGTGTCTTTGTAGATCTAATTTTACTTTCTTCCAAATTGCTCTCCCACCCTCTGGCCTCTTTCTCCTTACTCTGTTCCATTTTCCATACCACTGCTTGACCAGTCTCCCTAAAACATAGCTTCCTTCACATTTTTCTCTCACTTCATGGCCACAGATGGCTTCTTGTCACCTGTCACTTCAAGTCCAAAGTCTTCATGCCAATAATCAAAGCCATCCACAATATGAAACATGGAACATATTTAGTTCCATCTCTATAATCCTAAAATTCACCTACTTTCCAGTCTTTCAGCTATCCTTCCAAATGTCCCTGCACTTTGAGATTTTAGTAGTGCTGTTCTCACTTTTTCTCCCTGTCTACCTGTAAAAGTTTTACAGCTCCTTAAATTGATATATTTGAAGAAATAATTGCTTTAAATCTTATAAGTTTAAGAACAATACACCTGTGGATTCAAAAAGCTCAATAAAACTCCAGGCAAAAGAAACATTAAAAAACTACACCAAGGCACATTGTAATCAAATTGCTTAAAAACAGTGGAGATGATAAAATGTTTAAAACATCTAGAGGGAGGAAAAACTCATATTACATACTGGAGAACAAAAATAAGAATGATCAAAGACTTCTTGTTCAAAACAATGAAAGAAAAAGGACAGTGGAGCATCATCTTTAAAGCATTAAAATTAAGAAAGAAAGAAGAAGAAAGAAAGGATTGCCAGCTTTGGGAGGAAAAACTGAGATAAGTCTCTGAAAAAATTTTAAATAGTAAGAGCAAAGCCCAAGATCATTTAAATAGGTATATAGAAAACATGTGACAAAATCCAACACCCATTCATGATTTTTAAAAAGCCTCTTAACAAACTAAGAGTAGAAGGAAACTTCCTCAACCTGATAAAGGGCATCCATAAGAAATCCACATCACACTTAATGGTAAAAAACTTAGTGCATTCCTCCTAAGTCAGGAACAGAAAAGGATGTCCACTCTCTTCACTTCTATTCAACATTGTACTGAAGGTCCTAGCATGTGCAATAAGGCAAGAAAAACATACAAAATGCATACAGACTGGAAAAAAAGAAATAAAACTGTCCTTATTCGCAGATGGCACAAAAACCTATGAAGAAAGTTATAGTCTACAAAAAAGCTGCCAGAATTAGGAAGTATGTTTAGAAAGTCTCTACTTGTGAAGTTAAAATACAGAAACAATTTATTTTCATATGCCAGAAACAAAAATTTGGAAATAAAATTATATTTTAAACATGTAATTTACCATACCAACTAAAATGATAAAGTATTTAAGGATAATTTTAAGCAAATATGTGCAAGATTTGTACACTGCAAGCAACAAAATATTGCTGAGAGAAATTAAAGAAGACCTAAATAAGTAGAACTAACACCATGGTTATGAATTAGAAGACCCTATATTGTTAAGAAGTAAATTCTCTAAAAATTTATCAATTGATTCCACACAAACCCAATCACAGTACCAGTAGACGTAGAAACTGATAAGCTCATCCTGTGGTAATAGAAATCACCTCGAATAGTCCAAACAATTCTGAAAAAGAATAGAGTTGTAGGACTTGTACTACCTGATTTAAAGATTTATCATAAAGCTACGGTAATCAAGACCCTGTGTATTGGCAAAATGACAGGCTATAAATCAATAGAACAGAAAAGAAAGTCCAGAAATAGACCTACGTATATAGTCAATTAATTTTAGCAGTGCTTTCATGGTAATTCAATAGGTAAATGATAATCTTTTCAACAACTATTGCTGAAGCACTGGATAGCCAGATGCAAGATATTAAGCCTTGGTTCTTATACCATAAACAAAAAATAACTCAAAATTGATCATAAGCTTTGTGACTGTATTATTTCACTTAGCATAATGTCTTCAGAGTTCATCCATGTTGTAGCATGTGTCAGAATTTTCTTTTTTTTTTTTAAATGTAAGAGCTAAAATTTATGCAAATACACATATCAAATTAGTGATTTTTACTGTATATAAGCTACAATTCAATAAAGTTGTTTAAATAAATATATATATCCATTATTTATACAACATGTTTTTGTTTATAATATATACATTAAAAGAGTTAAAAGTTCTTTTCTCCTAGAAAAATAATATTTTACGAAGTACTCAGTTCAAATCACAACCTCATCTAGGATCGAGAGGGTCCATCATGGGAAAGTCTTATAAATAAAAAATCTCCATTTTATAAGAAACAGAGAACTACATATGTGTTTCAGCTTTTCAGGAATATTTCTATATGCCTCACTATATCTACTAGAGGCTTCCTATAGTACTATGCCTGGCAATAGTTATAACCATAATAATTTCAAACAATTCTTAATATAGTTACCTCAAGAGATTTGTTTATAAAAAATTTCAGCAGCAAAAAAGTTAGGTAAAAATTGAACAATATAAAAATAAGGAAGTGACAGAAGAACTCTGGTATAGAAAAGACAAACTAGTCTCTCAGTAAGTATTTCTTGAGCGCCCAGCTCACGTAAATGTCATAGTCATCTATGATGACGTAAGCTTGGACCTTCTGCAAAAACACAGCAGCCAAAGCCAGTCCCAGGAACACTGGTGTTTATTACTGAGGCATGACTGTGTTTCTGCTAACAATCTCTGAATATTATCCTGCCTGATACGGTTGTTGATATGGTTGTGCGCCTAAGTAACTGGTTGTTAATTGACTCAAGTAGAAAAATAACGGTTAGGTGTGAGGTGAATAAAAACTGTGATTATTATTAGCATATTCTTGGAAGAGAAGCTTTCTCACTCTCTGATCTTTCCTGAGCAGAAAATAAAAAATATGTATAATTCTGGAATTCCCCCTATTTTTTCCATGGTTTTACACAAAGTATGGCTACGACATTAGGAAACATCTTATTGTCACAGCCTGTTTTCCTTAACTGATCTCTATTGTACATGTTCACTTTGTAAGTATTTATAATCAATGGTTCTACTACTTAGTTCCTTCCTCCTTGAATATTCACTTTTCAAATATGGTGTTGTTAGGTCCATATCTGTGATGATGTGTCCTCTCCATCTCCCGTCCTCCTAAGTCATATCATAGTACATGACATATATACATTTATATATAAGCAATATACATAATATAATACAGATAATATACATGTTAAATATGGCTAAATGAACATCATGGGTAGATTTGGTGATACAAAGAATAGGAAGAGATGTCTGCAGCCCACAGAGATGTGTGGAAAGGGAAGAAAGTACAGATGCCCCTCACCTTATGATGGGGTTACATCCTGATAAACCCATTGTAAGCTGAAAATGCATTTAATACACCTGGCCTACTGAACATCACAGCTTAGCCCAGCCTACCTTAAACATGCTCAGAACACTGACATTAGCCTACAGTTGGGCAAAATCATCT
>NW_007729823.1:263330-267931 GCF_000696425.1 Galeopterus variegatus | reverse complement strand
GCCTCCCTGGACCCTGCAACACATCTAACAGGTCCTCCTGCCTTCAGGCTCTGTCCTTCAACACACCCTCCACAGGGCACATGCCAACATACTCTCCCCTCCTTCTTGATTCAAGCTTTTCAAAGATTCTCCCTTTCTAGCCACATGAAATCTGTATTTCTTCTCCTGGCTGGAAAAGCACTCCACATGCTTATCCTATTGCACTTACACACTTGAGACCCACACACGGTCCTCTTTACTCCAGCCCTCTGCACGTGCCACACCCCTCGTTCTTCAACTTAAACACTAGCTCAATCAAAATTTGATGAATGAACACATAAATAAGTGAAGTAGAGATATCCGCCCTAAGTTGTCCCAGGATAGCCCAAAGATGAGCAGAGTTAACTCTGCTGTTCAGAGATTAATCGATTCGTTGAACAGTAGGGGTCTGGCTTCTGCTTTCTTCCATCTAACATGAACAGCGTGGGCACTTTTCTGCATACTTTAGCCAGCTGTCAGAATGTGGGATGTAATGAATCAAGAAACAGTGCACAGAGCTGTGTTCACACTCAAGCAAGAGGCGAGGGGCAGGATGCACGGGAGAACCATGGCCGTCTGGCACGAGCCCGCAGCGAGTGAGGGGAGGCCCCTGCGGGCTCTGCTGGTTTGTGTCTCCATGAACCTGCAAAACAAAGGGCTCGTGTAATGGATTTGAAAAGAATTTAGATAAAAGTGATTTGTGACTTTTCACCGTAAATCAAGGGTTGTTATCCAGCAGAAGGATGGTACTTCAAAAAGTTCATAGAAAAATAGAATTGAAAGATAATACAAATCTTTCCATGAACTTTTGGAAGACCCTTTGTATACACGGTTGATGCCGTATTAATAAAGGCATATTTATTCAGAGTAAACTCAATATAGAGACTTGAAAATTTAAACATCCACCCAATTGTTCTAATTAATTTTATATTACTGGAAGCTTTCAAATGAAGGTACTTAGAGACCATGATACAAACCTACTAGAAAATAGCACCTATTGACTAAGTGCATGTTGAACTTCAGTTACATCACACAGGATTTCAGAAAAAACAAAAGAATTTAGTTAATGCTCAGAAATCATTTTCTGAATAACAAAATGAATACAAGCCCTGAATAGTTTACCCTAAGAAACTTGGGAATAGTATACAATGTAGAGTATATTCCAAAAAAAGAAAAGCTCTGCAAAGAAAAATTGAATTTATGCATTAATTTATTCCATGTGCATAGCACAAGCCTCTAGACCAATCACCTCGTTTTTGCCCTGTAAAACTAAGCATTGGACTGATGATTTCCAGATCTATTTGTCTCTCTGAGTTACACTTTGCTGTGGCAGCCACAACAGCAACAATAAAGTCAAAGTCTCAGTGACTTACACCAAAGGGACACACCTTTCATAGTCTTCTGAGGAGGCTCTGGTTCAGCTCTCAGACCTTGCCACTGAGACAAGGCTTGGCTTAAAAGTTGCAGCCCTAATATCCACATTTGTGTGCAAGGCAATCTTGCCTTTTACATTTGTTTACTGTGCTCTGTTGCCATTTCAGCATTTGTTTTCTGTTTTGTCTTGTGTTTCCCTTTAGACTTGATTCTCTTCATTTCAAAGACTCCAGAACTGCAATAAAAATTATTTTATGCAGGAGCTATTCTTTTCAAGCAAGAAGGCCTTTCAGAGTATCTAATCTACTGTACTGCTGGTAGTGGATGTCTCAGTGGTATTTTTTACTCTGGGTTTACGACTATGCTCCTAATAGCTGAGCTTGCCAAGAGTTGAAATTCCCAGAGAAATAGAGCATGACTTAAATTATTTTAAACACAGAGCATCAGAGTTAGAACAATTAATTTAGACTTTCTTGATCAAAACGGACGCTGTGCCAGGACTGGTTAGTTCAACTGATGGACACACTATGCTGATGAGATTGTGATTCAGTTAGGTTCGTTCTGCCTACAGGGTGCAAATAAGTCTGTCACCACTGTTAAAAAAGCTACTCAAAATATCATTCTTATCAAATGGTAGTTAATGATATAAACTCACGTAGAAAGGCTAACATATAATTATAATCACAAATATTTAGCTAGTTATCACCAAATTACTAAGCTTTAACTATAACTTGACTTATTTTAAGGTGACTACTCAAACATCTCCCCCACTGGCCTACTAACATGAACATAAGATTCTGATATTTATTATTCTATAATTTATCTTTCTAAGGAAAAATCTTATCTCTTAATGTAATTTATTCATTGAATATCACTACGTCCTTTTCCCCCAAAACAAAGTGATACTAAACTGCTAATGGATCAGGTTTTGTGAATATAAGACCATATAGCCCACAGAAGTGAGAGGTGTTTGTAAGGTTATACAGTAAGTGTGTGTGTGTGTGCGCGTGTGTGTGTGTGTGTGCGTGTGTGTGTGTGTGTGTGTCCATATAGCCCACAGAAGTGAGAGGTGTTTGTAAGGTTATACAGTAAGTGTGTGTGTGTGTGTGCGTGTGTGTGTGTGTATCATCGAGTAGAGTGGGTGCTTAGTAAATATCCTGATTGAAAACATTAAGTTGGCAAGAGACGTCATTGTAGCATACGTGAAAAACAATCACACAATTCTGAAAATATGTTAAAATCAGGGTTTCTGACCATATTTAAATAAATTATGTTCTTGGTTTAAGAACATACTTAACAATGGTTTCTAAGATATGCATAAAAGTTGCAGTAGAGGCTAAGAAAATGCCTGCCCCACCCCCTCTCTTAGAACTAGGTAATTAGTACTTCCAGTAAATAAACTCCTTTGAATTAGCCAGAATTACATTGAATCATTCTATGTAGTAAATAATATATTTACATGAGCTTTTATAGCATTATGGCTAAAAGTACAGGTACCGCCTACAGATCGGAATGACGGCATGAGTTGATTCAGGCAAGAATCAATAAAATACACTTGTGCAGATTTGAAGTTAACATCCAGTGATAGATCATTTTGTACAAGTCTTCCTTCCATCTCTGCTCTGCATAAAGCACTCTGTGGAGCCCCCTTACCAATTGTGTCTCTAAGGAGAGAGCAAATTCATTCACCCTTACTTAAACGCATGCATCATATCACTGTGTACATTTCAACCATTTCAATTTCAGTTGAAAAGACTGAATAGTCACACTAGATAAATCAAAGTTAGAACATATAAAATGAAACGGAGTTTCAATGCTTGTGCATTCTGTCTTTAGAAAACAATGAGCCAAAGATGTTCTTAACTATTATTTATAATTATTGAGTTCTGAATCTTTTTGTGTTAATATTTCACAGATTAACTTTGAAAAGCCTAACAGAAAGGAATAATAATTCAACTTTTTAGGAATTTTTTTTTTTTTGTCTTTTGTCTTTTTCCGTGTCCGGCAACGGATCGCAACCCTCAGTGTTGCCCCCGTACCAGACTGGGGACCGGCAACGGGATCGCAACCCTCGGTGTTGCTCCCGCACCTCGCTCAGCCAGTGAGCGGGAACCGGTCTGTATGTGGGATCCGAACCCTCGGGCGGGAGCGCCGCCGTGCTTCCCAAGCGGCACACTATCCAGTGCGCCACCGGGCCGGCCCCAACTTTTTAGGAATTTAAATCTATTTCTAAGTCTTAGTATTTCACAAAGAAGTCTAAACTAATTTCTTTGAAGTTGTGACATTTCTTCTTTCTCCAAAAATGTATTTTCTTGGAAAATATACTTAAACTTCAAATAGACTTGTGATGGACAATCTGTGGTATTTAATTGCACTTAAAAATTTATGTGCAAAGTTTCAGTACCAGAACCTAGCATCCATCATCTTGGCAGAACAGAAAATGTAAGAAAAACTAATCATCCTCGATTTCCTTTTAGTGGAATAGAACAATTTTTCTCTAAAAAGACCTCAGAGTTAGTGAAGAAAAAAAAAAGGTGCTTGAAATGTAAGAAAAGGTCTTGAAGTATTTTTTTCCACCTTGTACTTTATTCTCTCTGTTGCTTTTTCTTTTGGTTTGAAAAATCAGATGAGAACACATCTAAATGTATCTGGAAGGTGTCTTAGGGAATAACTCTTTTCTTGAAAGAGAAAAGAACTAACTACATTGTGTGATAAATAAAATACCTCTTATTTCAAATTCTGTTTGAATCCTTAATCTATCAAAGGCTGGAAGGAAAGAAAGAACAGGGAAAACTTCATCTCTCATGATATGTGATAGTGACAGACAGCCATCACAAGACAGTTTTTCCAACAAGGTTGTTAGGAAACCGTTAATAACAACATATAAGAGAACCTAAAAGCTGTTTTATACATGGATAACAAGGAGTTAGAAAAATATATACTCCGGGCCGGCCCGGCGGTGCACTGCTATGGTGTGCCGCTTGGGAGTGCGGTGGTGCTCCCACCAAGGATTTGGATCCCACATACAGACCGGTTCCCGCTCACTGGCTGAGCGAGGTGCGGGCGCGACGCCAAGGTTTGCGGTCCCGTTGCCGGTCCCGGTCCGGTGCGGGCGCGACACTGGGGGTTGCGATCCGTTGCCAGACACGAAAAAAAACAAAAAAAAAGGAAAAAAAAAAAAAAAAAAAGAAAAAAAAAAAAAAAAAAGA
>NW_007729823.1:261591-262965 GCF_000696425.1 Galeopterus variegatus | reverse complement strand
GGGTTGCGATCCGTTGCCAGACACGAAAAAAGACAAAAAAAAAGGAAAAAAAAAAAAAAGAAAAGAAAAATATATACTCTGACAAGGAAATTCTACAATGTCTTTTTGGAGAAGTCTTTATGATTATACTAGGATCAACTGAAACCTACAATTTAAAGTCCCTTTCTATACTTTGATTTGTCCTAACTGTGCTGCTTAAAAAGCTGCTTTCAGGATGTAAAAACTAAATTATAATTAATGTTTTCTAATAGGCGTGCAACACAGAATTGAAATCAAGAATAAAATTAACCACTTTTTAAAAATAATATGATTATGGGGAAAGTAAGTGAAGTTCAAAATATTATGTAAATGTTTTACAGTAACTGTTTAACACAAGGCCATATATTTTCATTATTACTCTCTGTATGTTATTGAACACACGTAAGTGCATTTGAATAGAAGTAGGTGTTCTCCATGTATTTGTCACTAAATAGCTTTTTGTCATTTGCTTATTGCATGAAAAATAGGCTTGTAAAGAGTTTCATAGCCTATTCACTCTAAATCTGTAACTCTTTATAGTTAAGACCTTCTATGTATGTTTGGATTTAAATCAAAGCAAATTGCTCCACATGCTTTGAGGGAAAAAATTTAAGTGATTAGAAAAAAAATGTTTCTTACCTAATAACACCGAAATCTTATCTATAGCTTTCTTTAAACACCATAATGAATAAATGATCAAGAACACATCTATAGATTTCAAATTGAATGAAACAAAAAAGAAAGAACAACAACAACAACAAAACTGGCTGGGTAGTGACAAGAGTCCGTCTCCCCTGGTGACAGTGAAGTTCTAGCTGTGAGCATGCGCAGACGCACGGGAGGCACCAAAGTTCCTACATCAGAACTCCTGAGGTCTAAGGAGGATACGTCTAATAACTCAATTGCTGTAAACCTATTGTTACTTTTCTGGTATTAAACATCTCTTCAACCTCAGACTCATTGCAATGTTCCTTCTACTTAATTTCATCGTTCTAATAGATGTCAAAGGTAAGGCTGCTGCTTTTCGCTTTAAATGAGTACAATTTCCAAAGAATATATAATTTCTATTTAGCTGTATAGTATGTATAATAGACTCATTGCACTGTTTGAAAAACAGACATCAAGTTTGCATGGTCACTATCATTATCTTTAATTGCTTGTAGTCCCATACAGCCCAGCAATTTCTAGAAGCACAATTTTTTCATGGAAACTTGCCTTTCTTATATACGTTATTAAAGCTGTAGATAAAATATCTTCAAAAAACAATGTTGACTATATCAATTATAATGGAGAATTTTTTTATTATTTGTTTTTTTAAAGTATGACAAATTAATAAACTAAAGTTCTCTTTTGTGA
>NW_007729823.1:257779-260155 GCF_000696425.1 Galeopterus variegatus | reverse complement strand
TGAATATTTTTAATCTTAAAATAAAACTCAATTTTATAAGCAATTATTTAAGAACTTCTAACAAATAAAAATTTTAACAATATTTTAAAACATTTAAATTTTATTTTGAATTTAAAATGATAGTAAAACTTTGCTTCAAATTATTTTAAAATATTATCTCAATACATCTAACACGATTTTTATTTTGTATTTTAATCTCCTTTACATCAAAAGCTAACTATTATCTAAGGAGAAACAATATATTAATGCATCTTGCATGAAATACAGTTGTAGAAAGCAGTCTATTTCTTTGATTTAAGGACTTATCTCAGAAGTTCATGTCCTATCCACGTTTGGAATATTTAATTTCATTTTTTTCTAATGAATAGTTAAAAAGTAGGTTCTTAGATTTAAGATACATCATAGATAGCATATGTGCCCTTAAAATATTCTTTAATCAACAATACTGTAACTATAGTTAACCAATTTTACTGTAGTATTGCTTTTAGTCATCGTAACGCATTTAATAGNACAGACATTAACTGATAACTATAGATAACATATTATTACACGTACTTTATTACTAATTTATTCACTGTGTATCCTTGGTAACCAGCTTCAAAGCACCTAAAAAAAAGTATTTTAATGGGCTAATTAGGGACAATATTACAAGCCAAAAGAATGGACTTATACAGAAAATTAAAAGCATAAAGTATTGAGGCTGCTTCTTGTTAACTACTAATTGCTACTTATTCAAATAATTTGCTAACCTTCAAAAAATGCGCTCATCCAAAGCAGCATTTTGAAGTGAGCAGTGTTTGACTGCCCTCTCATGGCCAAGTTCAGTGCTTTCCAAAAGCTGACAGTTCAATTTGGTCGCTGTGACTTGAGGAAAGGTTTTCTAACTGAATTTTAGTTTCACACAATTAAGTCCATGCTGTGGATAGCTGTGAAAATCAATTATATGTCAGGCCAGTCATCCTGAGAGCCAGTCAGCACCACTAATGAGAAAGAAACTCACCTGTGAGAGGGCTGCATGGAGCCTGCTGTGAGAAAGGAGGGAAGAGACTGGAAACCCAGAAGTTAAAGCCCTTCGAGAAGTTCTATCTAAAGGCACTCTCTAGATACATCTCGAAACAGGTGTCTACTCATTCGTTCATCTTACTGTGAATAAATATGACCAGACGTAATTAAAAAGTTTTAAGTCCTCTCGCTTGAAGTGACAAGATTGCCTGCCACCTAAATTTTAGAGACAGAATTGGGATGCTGTTTTCCAATAAGTTAATATTGAAAACTGGCACATTTTTATCCTGGAAAATAATGACCCCCAAAAAATTCAATTAACAAAGAACAATTTTGTGTACATAGTTATGTAAGGATAAAGGCACAGAATTTTTAGGAGTGTATATCTATTTAAGAACCCCAAATCACTTGGTTTACATATTTGGCAAATGTATAACTTAAATATTCATCAAGCAAAATGAATGTGCCTGTTATTCAAGATAAATAATAGTGGAATTAGAGGCATAATTATCTGAAAACAAAAAATAAGCCTCTCCTGTACACTTCACTCACATTGCATCAGTCTCTCACCCCAGTACTTCCAGTTATGTAGTATGCATATAAAAAAATAGTTTGTGCTAAAGGTCAGCATTGTTAAATACCTCAGAAAAGTGCTCCAAAGCCAAAATAAAATGATTGAGTCAACGTCCATGTGATAAACATGTTTCTAGACATTTTTAGATTAGAAAGGAATTGCAATTGAAAAATTAACTTTATTACAAAACAAAAAGCCTTTAAGATATGTTCAACATGGTGGATAAAATTCTAGGCCTGCTGTTTTGTCCCCTTGTCCTTCCCACAGTTCTTCTGACTTGGGCCCCTCACCTCTGCTCCTGCTCACGCCTCTCTCCTCTCCTCCCTACGGCCTTCCTGTGTCTTTCTTACCTCCCCTCTTTCAGCCCTTCCCTCCCCTCTGTTGTGTCTTGTTGCCCGTTGTCTCCTGGCCTGGTCAGCAGCCACCCTCTCTGTTGCTCAGATTTCTGGAACACATGCACAACAGAACCAAACAAGTGTTGTATCTTCTTACTACTATAACACTGGTGTGCTCTTTTTTAGGCCCATGACAATTTGTCTACAATTCTAAAATCCAGAAAGCTCTGAAAACTGAAAGTTTGATCACCTTTGCCTATCACATCTGGGCATAATTGCCAGTGGCTGTTTAGAGTTTTTATTTACTCACTTATTGCAAAATTTCATACATTGTATTATACAAAGTTAATGTGTTTGATGATGGGATCATGCCCCATATCTAGTAGGAAATGCTATATGATTTATGGCATATGCATCGTATTAACTTTCTTCAATCAAAAATACTGTAAATTCTCGGGGCCGGCC
>NW_007729823.1:254468-257325 GCF_000696425.1 Galeopterus variegatus | reverse complement strand
GGTGGCGCCCTGCTACAGTGCGCCGCTTGGGAGCGCGGCGGCGTTCCCGCCGAGGGTTCGGATCCCACATACAGACTGGTTCCCGCTCACTGGCTGAGCGAGGTGCGGGCGCAACACCGAGGGTTGCGATCCCGTTGCCGGACACGAAAAAAGACAAAAAATATATATATATACTGTAAATTCTGCAGCACATCTCTCCATAGAGTTTCTGCTAGGGCAAGGCAGATCTGAACTAGCTGCCATCCTGTTCAGATCACCACCCATCCTGTGACACATCATTCTCACCCAAGGTAATAATGACCATTTTCTTTGCCCAGAGAAGTTTGGTATTAATAAAATGTTTGATGAGGGAAAATTCATTTTAACTAATTCTCCCTTTCTCTGATTCCAGTTTATTTTCCTTTCAATCTCTTGGGTATTTTCTTTTTTAATTTCAGTGACTATTTCATGTCAATAATTCCAACTGTATTTAAAGCTATCTGTTCCAGTTTTATAAACTTTCATTATTATTTCATGATGTTCTTCCTTCCATTAGTTCTTTGGGAATTTTAATCATACAAACTTTAAATACTCTTTAAAGCCCTATCATCATTAAGTTCCCCAGGTATGAAGTCTCTCTTTTTTGGAGCCGTGGACATTTTCACGAACTTGGAAGGATTCTTCTCCTGCATGTGGCTCCCTAAAGGGGTCTCATAATCGCCTCCACAAAGTGCATGGAGTGTTCTGATCTGAACTGTAGTTCATGCTAGTACCTCTGGGATTCTGTCTTATGGGTGATCCAGTTCCAAGTCTCATGCCCCAATTGCAGGGGTAGCACCACTGTTTTCCCTGCTGGCCATGGCCAAGGGGCATTATTCACATCACAACCTTGGGTGGTCAGACAGAGCCATTTCATCCCCTTTTTGCTGTCAGGGGCTCAATCCCAGGGCTGGCTCCATGTGGGTCCCTGCCCCTGCTGGTTGGGTTGAAGTCAGCCCCTTCCTCAAACTGGCACTGAACTCAGTTCTGATTGCTTCTCCAGTCCCAGCTCCCTGCAGACCAAGTGGCTTTAGCTCCTCTCACAACAGTGGCTTTTTCTGTATGTTCTGCGAAGAGTTTTCTCTCCTACAACCTAAACGTTTTAGTGAAAAAAAACATGCTACCAATCTTTTCTGTGTCTATGGAAAAGAGTATGCTATGGGAGCATATTCAGGATTTACTTGCAATCTATGGTCTTGATCCAAAGTTCAGAAGGGAAGGTGGCTCTTTTTCTTCAGATGGTGCTTTATCAGAGATTAGACTTGGGCAGATGCGGCATACACACCGCAGAGTTGGAGTCATGCGGTAAAGTGCTATGCAAATGTTAAGTGCTCAGGACAAGAGAGGCAGCAGAGTGACAAGGTTGCTAGACTTGGAGTCAGCAAACTCATATTCAAGTTACAGCGTTGACCCTTGCTAGTGTCTAGCCTTCAGCATATCAAATAACCTCTCAACTTCATCTATAATATTGACATAATTATCAACCTTCTAAGCACCACTTAGAATGATGTTAAAGAAATAGATTCTACGACTCTAGTCCACAAAGACTCAACAGGTCTAGGGTGGGGCATGGGACTCCGCACATTTACGAAGCACCCTAGGTGATCTTGGTAAACGTATTCCATGGCTCACACCTCTGGAAAAACTGGCATTGCAGTTAGCACATCAAAATAGAAGTAGGTTTTTTTTCTATAAGATGCTAATTCTCTTTATACTCTTTGTGTGTACCAAGACTGCTAATTGGATCCACCTGGACTTTTTAACACATTAATTCTACTTGAAAAGGTTTTTTAAATATGGGGGGTTTAAAGAAAAGTTAAGTATTTGAAAAAGGGAATAGCTGAACCTACATTGTCTAATAATCAGTATACAGCTTCTTAATGGATAGTATAATTCAAAAACTATAGTTTATATGCAAGTTTACCTTTAGAACAGTCTTTATGTTAATTGCTGCTCCCTCCTTTAGAAGAAATTAATAAACCCATAATGCAAATAGATAAACAAGAAGCTCTTCTGATTTGGGACCAGATCCTCTTTCTAATTTGTCACCTGGCTTTTATTACCTACATTTTTGCTCAATCCTGGTCCATCCAGTGGGCATAAGATTGGTCATTTCCTGCCTTTATCTCTGTCGCTGTGTGTGTGTGTGTGTGTGTGTGTGTGTGTGTGTGTCTCTTTTGCTCTCTCCCTTTTTCTCTCTCTCTTATTCACACCTTGCCTGAGACATTCTGTTTCAACTACATAGACTAAAAATAGTATATCTATTGCTGTAGGTATTTCTACTTCTAATTTCCTTTTATGTAAACCCATGACATATAAGAAATTTAGAAGATATTGATTCTTTTCCTTTCTGCCTTTGAGGGCCGCTGCAAAAATATTCCCTTAAAAGCCTGAATTCTGTCTGAGGGTAAGATAAGAGAGTCTTTATGTAAACTTCCTTATAGGCAGGAAAAGGATAATAATCTATGCTAAGTGTTACTGAAAAACTCTGTTCCCTTATTCAAAGCCATTTCCTTTATGGCTATTTTCTGTTTCCCACTTTAAAATACCACTCTTACAGTAATGACTAAAGCTAAAATAATCTACTTGGAAAAGTAAATTGCCCTCCCTAAGAGCACAGGGTTTCACAAATGCTGTTATTTTTGTCCATTTTTTGTACATGTGAATTATAAGTTTTATAAAAACTACACAATGGAATATTACTCAGCTATAAAAACGAATGAAATACTGCCATTTGCAACAACATGGATGGACCTTGAGAGAATAATATTGAGTGAAATGAGTCAGGCAGAGAAAAAGAAATACCACATGTTCTCACTCATTGGTGGGAGCTAAAAAA
>NW_007729823.1:248806-253586 GCF_000696425.1 Galeopterus variegatus | reverse complement strand
AAAAAAAAAAAAAAAAAAACAAACCAACACCCACAACAACACAAAAAAAAACCACGGGGGGGGGGGGGGAAGAAGATATAACAACTATACCTTTTTGAAGTTGTTACAACAAGCAAATGGAAAGGACATTCTTGGGGGGAGGGGAGAGAGGGAGGAGGGAGGGAGGTGTCGGTGATGGGCCATAATAATCATATACATTGTATATTGACAAAATAAAAATTTAATGAAAAAAAAAAAACTAAAGCATGAGGAAATTACCTGTGCTATGACCTGATTCCCAGACCAATGCAGGCCACCCTACCCCAACCTACAAAGAGTCAACCTGAAAATTAGGAGAGGCCTAGCCATCTCTCCTCTTTCATAGTAGACGGCATCATGCAAAAATATCAACAAAAGAAAACTGAAGCACTGATATAGGATAAATGAAAAAAGGAAAATGAGCATAAAGCTTCTTTATGCACTTAACCCACACTGATGTCATAGCCAACACATGCATGTCCATGTGTGGCCTAAGCTTCTGGCATGGATTATTACTGAAGTACCTACGTGTTCCCACTGCTACACACAGTGATTTAGGTATATGTGGCTCATTTACAGAAACAACATTGCTGTTCCTGAAAATGTTGATTAAACTTAGACAACAATTTTCAAAGCATATGCTATATGCTAAGTACTGAGAACTTTTCTAGCCATTGGGAGAATCAAAATTAATAAAATAAATAAATTTCCATTAGTTGGGGCACAGTGAACTATGGGAAAAAGAAACATATCTATAATTATAATGAAATGTTATAAATACTACAGTAGAGGTATGTGCAAGATGGTTTAGGAAGAAAAATAAGAATGTTCATACCTGGAAGGTGTCAGTAAAGTTTTCACAGAAATGGCTTCCGAGATGAAAATCAAAGAAAGAGGAAAAGAAGGGGAGAAAAATCACATTTCAGATACAGAAAACAGTACATGCTAAAGTCTCAATGTCTTATTAACGGAAAAGTCAGGGTTGCCAGGAATGCTTTCCTAACTCAATGCTCGATAATTGTAAAAAGTAAAGGTCACCTGTCCACTGGCTCTGCTTGATCTCAAATCACTTTGGATGCTTTTGTTTGTTCATTTTCAAGACTGTATAGTATGCCATTGAGGAATATGACACAATTTTTGTCCATTTCATTTTTCAAAGACATTTACACCGTTTCCAGTTTGGGGCTGGTGTGGATAGTGCTCCTGTGAATGCTCTTGCCTGCGTCTCTTGCGTGTGCATGCATTTCCATGGGCATTTCCCCAGAGATAAAGCTGCTGACTGACAAGGCTTGCAAAGCTTCAAGTTTAGTAGAAAATGACAAACTTTTCAAAGCAGCTGTTCCAATGAACACTCCCACCAGTGTATGGGAGTTTGCATAGCCCCACATCCTCACCAAACGGTATATCACTGTGGGCTTTTTCTTTTTAATTATACAAAACTTAGTCATCTGTAGTAGGCTGCTGTAATTTTAATTTGCATTTTTGTGATTATGAATTAGACTGAATACCTTTTCAGGTGTTTTTAGCCACTGGGATGTCCTCTTTTGTTTGGTATCTATTCAAGTCTCTTGTGCGTTTTTCCGTTAACTATTTATCTCTTCCTTATTAATTGGCAAGGCATCTGTATACATTTTAATCACAGGCCCTTTGCAAATACCGAATACTGAGTACTTTTTTTTTTTTTCCCCTTTTTGTCTTTTTTTGTGACCAGCAATGGATCGCAACCCTCAGTGTCGCGCCCGTACCGGACCGGGACTGGCAACAGGATCGCAACCCTCGGCGTTGCGCCCGCACCTCGCTCAGCCAGTGAGCGGCCTGTCTGTATGTGGGATCCGAACCCTCGGCGGGAGCGCCGCCGCACTCCCAAGCGGCGCACTGTAGCAGTGCGCCACCGGGCTGGCCCCAATAATGACTTTTTCTTTTCTTTAAAAAGAGTTCTTAATTTTAACATAGTCTAATTCGGGTATATTTCATGATTGGTGCTTTTATTTGGTTTTTCTTTCTCTGTGTTCTCCTTAAGATCTCTATTCCAAAGTAATAAAGATTTTCTCTTATGTTACCTTCCAATAACTCCATTGTTTTACCTTTCATGTTTGGATCTATAATAATCCACCTAGAATTTCCTGTCACCTCTCCCCATGCTCTGCAGCACCACTGGTCATACATCAAATGTTCATGTGTCCTTCTCCAAACTTTCTATTCTGTGTCATTGGTCTGTTTTCCAGTCTCTGCACCAATATCACACTACCTGAATTATTGTACCTTTGTGATAAGTCTTGATAAACAGATGACAAGTCCTCTTTCCTTGATTGCTTGCAAGTCCTTCAAGAGTGGCCAGGTTCATCTGTCTTTTGCATCCCCAGTGACTTCTAGAATCAGCTCATCCATCCCACACACATGCACACATGCTCCTGGGATTTTTATTCAGATTGCTTTGGATCCATAGATCGATTTGGGAAAAGAATAAACATATTTAAAATATTAAGTCTTCCATTTATATAGGTCTTTAATATCTCTCAATAATATTATATACTTCACACAAATGTCTTGCACGTGTTTATTAGGTTTATTCCTAAATATATAACACTGTTGATGCTGTAGTAAAAGATGTTTTTTAAACATTTCATTTCCTAATTGTTACTAATATACAGAAATACAATTGGCTTTACAGAAACCTTACTAAACTCACTAATAATAAATAATAATAATGATCTATAATAATTTAATATTATAATAATGTTATAATAATAATTTATTATTTTGGATTTTTTATGTTCACAATCACATCATTAATAACTAATGAAGTTTTATTTCTTCTCTTTCAATATTTATACCATTGATTTACCTTCCTTGCTTAACTTCATTGGCTAAGTCCCCCAGTACAATGTTGACTACGTCTAATAATAAAAACTCACAACATATAATATACTTTATTGTGAATTTTTGAAGGCGTTCCCTTCAAAAGGAAAGGCTTCAAAAGGAAAAGGCTTTTCCCTATTAGACGTAGTCTAATAATTAATAATAAACATTGTCCTGTTCCTAATCTAGAAGGGAAAGCCTTCAAAAATTCACAATAAAGTATATTATATGTTGTGAGTTTTTATTATTAGACGTAGTCTAATAATTAATAATAAACATTGTCCTGTTCCTAATCTAGAAGGGAAAGCCTTCAAAAATTCACAATAAAGTATATTATATGTTGTGAGTTTTTATAGATACCCNAAAAGAGTTCTTAATTTTAACATAGTCTAATTCGGGTATATTTCATGATTGGTGCTTTTATTTGGTTTTTCTTTCTCTGTGTTCTCCTTAAGATCTCTATTCCAAAGTAATAAAGATTTTCTCTTATGTTACCTTCCAATAACTCCATTGTTTTACCTTTCATGTTTGGATCTATAATAATCCACCTAGAATTTCCTGTCACCTCTCCCCATGCTCTGCAGCACCACTGGTCATACATCAAATGTTCATGTGTCCTTCTCCAAACTTTCTATTCTGTGTCATTGGTCTGTTTTCCAGTCTCTGCACCAATATCACACTACCTGAATTATTGTACCTTTGTGATAAGTCTTGATAAACAGATGACAAGTCCTCTTTCCTTGATTGCTTGCAAGTCCTTCAAGAGTGGCCAGGTTCATCTGTCTTTTGCATCCCCAGTGACTTCTAGAATCAGCTCATCCATCCCACACACATGCACACATGCTCCTGGGATTTTTATTCAGATTGCTTTGGATCCATAGATCGATTTGGGAAAAGAATAAACATATTTAAAATATTAAGTCTTCCATTTATATAGGTCTTTAATATCTCTCAATAATATTATATACTTCACACAAATGTCTTGCACGTGTTTATTAGGTTTATTCCTAAATATATAACACTGTTGATGCTGTAGTAAAAGATGTTTTTTAAACATTTCATTTCCTAATTGTTACTAATATACAGAAATACAATTGGCTTTACAGAAACCTTACTAAACTCACTAATAATAAATAATAATAATGATCTATAATAATTTAATATTATAATAATGTTATAATAATAATTTATTATTTTGGATTTTTTATGTTCACAATCACATCATTAATAACTAATGAAGTTTTATTTCTTCTCTTTCAATATTTATACCATTGATTTACCTTCCTTGCTTAACTTCATTGGCTAAGTCCCCCAGTACAATGTTGACTACGTCTAATAATAAAAACTCACAACATATAATATACTTTATTGTGAATTTTTGAAGGCGTTCCCTTCAAAAGGAAAAGGCTTTTCCCTATTAGACGTAGTCTAATAATTAATAATAAACATTGTCCTGTTCCTAATCTAGAAGGGAAAGCCTTCAAAAATTCACAATAAAGTATATTATATGTTGTGAGTTTTTATAGATACCCCTAATAACCCAGTAAGTTGCCTTCTATTTTCAGTTTGCATGGTTATTTAATAAAGTCAGGATCTGGAAATTCTGCCTCTGGAACCCCTCTCATAAGCAAAGTTAAACACAAGTGACAAACTGGGAGAAAATATTTGTGAGTTATAGAACAAAGGGCTGACCTCCCTAAAGAATTCTGGTCACATTGCCAGATTCTGTTTTCTCACACATAGATGCAAGCGCTGTGCTCCAAACCACTGCTGTCAGGAATGAAAGCTTCACCAGTCCAAGAGCATAAATAGTTTTTATAAAGCTAAATGTGCTCCTTTGAAAGGATTGCCTTTTCTTCTGTGGGTATGTTCTTCCTAATTTTTAACAAGTACTATTTTTCTA
>NW_007729823.1:244967-247398 GCF_000696425.1 Galeopterus variegatus | reverse complement strand
ATCCTGCCCAGACATGTGCATCAGTCTTGGAGGCAGGTAAATTTTTAAGCTGATGGAACTAGAATTTGGGAGAATCCCCACTAAGAGGAAGAATAGCCAGTGAAAGTCCCCTGAGACAGAGTAATCAACAAATCAGAGAGGAATTAGGAGAGAGAGGTGAAAGGAAGTAAGTGTGATGTTCTCTCCTCCGCACACTTCCCATGCCCAGTTTCCATCAGGCTTCATCCGGTCTGTCTCCTTTCACAGTCATCCTCCCGTGTTCTTCCTCCCTTCACCCCCACACTGTCCATTCTCTGCGTTCACTGTTCTCAGGCAGGTGTCAGGAAGAAAGTCGTCTTTCGAATCATGCAGAACAAGATGGGTATTTAAACACTGAAAGACAAGATTTTAACCTAAAAAAAATACATTCCTAAAGGCGAAGTTTAGGCAGTTTACTGGTCAGGAAGAAATTTGGGGAAGAGAACTCTTCGTTGTTCCCTTAAATCCCCTAGAAGAGCATTCAGTTTGAGACCCACATACAGGCACCCAGGCAACAGGGATGTGGGGCTGAAATCCATCCCTGGTGAGAATGATGTGGACAATGTGAAATTCCCTTTTTTTCCCAATTTAAATTAAAATGAAATGTGCCTACACTCTGTTCCACAAAGTTAGGCATCATTTTCCCAAATCTGTCTGTTCAAACATTGGACAATCATCTGAAGAGAGACAGAGTCATAGTTTCAGCAGAAAGTCTATGAGTTAGGTCCTGAGGGACTCTCACCAGCATGAGGTGGTTGATTTATGTCAGAAGAACATGACAGAAAATAGGGGCTTAGAGGGATTCAGTTAAGGCAGGAATCTGTGAAATGGGAAGGAGGTGTGGTAATTGCATGAATGAAACTAGATCAGAATCCTGCNTGGCCAGTATCCTCTGTGCTCCCCCATCAGGCCATGGAGCCATCACATCTTGCACTATCCTTAAAAATGTCTTTAGGAAAATGCCACTCTGTGGTGGAAAATGGGGAATTATGAGAAACATAACTGGCAGATTCTAATCATTAACAGTCAGTCTTTCCCTCCCCTTCTTTTGCTCATACTTGATAGATGAGGCTCAGTTTTTTCCTAGGGAAAAGGAAATCATCTTGATCCTCTTCTTTGTGACAATTGAGTCTCGTCTGCCTCTAGATACATCTGCATCTGTGAGATGGGTATTTGGTTGGGTCCAGTCCTCATAGATCTCATGATAAACCCCAGAGAAACACAACACACCACCTTCAAAACATCTGCTCACACAGCCTCAGCCTTGAATATTTCAAAATTCTCTTTAATCAAATGTTTAATCACCTCCCGTAAACATTAAGAAATTATTATTATTAGGAGCATGTAAGGACATTTTTGTTGTTTATCACTTACAACCCTCCTTCAGCTTTCAAAAGAAATTTGAAGCAGCTCAAAAATAAAAATCATATATGTCATATGACTTTTAAAATAGGTTAAGATGAAGAAGTAGGCGCAGCTTTTATTATAGTCCCTTTCATTTCTTTCATAGAATTCACATAAAAAACTTGAAATGCTAGGGCTCAGAAAGCTAGCATTCTACACAGAGCTTCCATCTTAAAGTCCTATCTTCTCCCCTTGGGTTAAAATTGTTCATGTGTCAACATTAACCCAAGGTCTACCATGGGTCACACACTCTCAGCGCTTCTCAAGCATTAGCTTGTCTAATCCCCAAAACACACCCATAAGGGGATACTATCATTANAATCTGTGAAATGGGAAGGAGGTGTGGTAATTGCATGAATGAAACTAGATCAGAATCCTGCGTGTAATCCTGATGTGGCCAAGAAATACCATCAGGGCAGGGAGGACCACACGGTAGGATAAAAGCATAAAATTGCCAAGTTTGAAAAAAAATAATAACCCAGAGGCCAGTTTCTCTTCATCCATATTAATATAAAAGCCTTTTTAGACAGACTTTCATAGTTTCCTTCAAATGGACAATAAATCATCTACCGTGCAAAGGTGGGCATTTAGTGAAGCTCAGACTCTCCCTGAAGTAGGGGGCTCCCAGCAGGTGGGCTTAGATGGAGCTGGATTCACCTTTGCCTGTCAGAGCTGCCCAGGGTGGTGTTACTGCTCCCCTCAGAGACCCCAGTCCCTTGTTGACTAACAGCAGAGCTCAGCACAAAGTAGGCACTCAGGGAACACTTTCTGGATGATAAATCAATGTTTCTTCTAGTGCTGCAGTTAGTTGGCTTTTTAGAGTAAATGGCAGAGTCTTCATCTGTGATTTCTGCAGTCACTCTGCAGTTCATTGCCTTCAAGGTGACAATGTCATCTGAACTGGGCTGAACACCACCAGGAGTGGCTCACTCGAGGAAATGTCCTCCTTGGCCAGTATCCTCTGTGCTCCCCCATCAGGCCATGGAGCCATCACATCTTGCACTATCCT
>NW_007729823.1:244078-244789 GCF_000696425.1 Galeopterus variegatus | reverse complement strand
GCTTCTCAAGCATTAGCTTGTCTAATCCCCAAAACACACCCATAAGGGGATACTATCATTAATTTTACTTTAAATATGAGGCAACTATGGTTGAAAGAGGTTTAGGAGTTTGTCTGAGATCACACAGCTGGTGAGTGGTGAAATCTAATCCAGATTTGATGCCCTCCAGAGTGCAGCAACAATAATGAATATTTTTAAATAGTGTGTTGCATGTCATTAGTGGATCATGAAATGAACTTAGTGGCTTGCGATCCCTTTTCAAGTGAATAAGATAGAATAGCAATGATCAGCCCCATCCCACACAGTAGAAGGTAAGCAATGTCTCAAGAAATTTTGCTTTCATTGTGTGGATGTGTGTGTAGATACTGGTGCATGTTGGTGTGTGGGTGTGTGGGCATGTACGGGGGTGAGTGTAGGGGTGTGGGGGGAGTGTAGGTGTGAGTGGGTGTGTAAGGGGCATGTGGATGTGTGTGTGTGCTGAATTGTAACACAAAATTTATTTCTAACTGTGAGTTACTGCCTTAAAAAATTTCAGAGCCACACTAAGATATATTGACTCTCAACTCATTCATGTTCCAAACACAAGAGGACTACTAGTTTTTATAAATCTGCCTTCTACAGAAATCTTTACAATCAAGAAGTTAAGAGAGTTAAAAGCCTATGATTCAATTTGCCTCTCTCCATGTGAATAGGCTTAACAAGCCAACACCT
>NW_007729823.1:241960-243282 GCF_000696425.1 Galeopterus variegatus | reverse complement strand
TTAAAAGCCTATGATTCAATTTGCCTCTCTCCATGTGAATAGGCTTAACAAGCCAACACCTAGAGCCATGCAGCAGAGAAGTCTTTCTAAAATAGTCACAGACTTGACTGGTCTCAAACCTAGTTGCTGACAATAGATAATTCATCCACCTGCAGCAACAGCGGAGAAAATAATTTTTGCTTTTTTGTGAGGACAAAAAAACAGTGGGGGAAAAAGCATCCAATGGCCATGCTGTGGGTTTTCCTCCTCACTTAGGGAAGGCTTACCAGAGCAGCAGCAGCCTCAGAGAGCTGCAGCATTACATCCTGCTGCCCCACCACAGGGCCACCTGCTCTGCTTTTATGCACACCTACTGGATCTCCGGTCATTGGGACTAAATGACTAAAGCTCAAATAATCCACTCACCCTCTCTAATGATATCACTAAAAGCTTAACATGCACTTGTAATTCAGACAGAGCTTTAGTGCTTAAACTCCCATCCTGCCCTTTAACCAAGGGAATCCTTGCCAAACAATGAGGACCAGCCGGTCTCACCTACTTCATGGGTCTCCTGAGGAGTGTCGGGGGAGGATGTCTCCATACAAGGCAGCATTTGCTTGGAGGGCTCAAACCTCACAAGGCCATTTTCCTGAGAACCAGAAAAAAACCACCTTTATGGTCTCAGTCATTTCCTCACCTTTATTTGGAGACAACAATACCAACCACACACAGTTGCCATTAACACATTAACATTAAATAAAGTAACTAGGAAATACACAGCTTAAAGTAGATGATGTTCCACAAAAGTTTGCTCCCTTTCCTTCTGCTGTGTTAAAAAATACTGACCCCCACATCGACCCAAGGAAATGCCTGGTCATGATGCCAACCTTCAGTGGCTCAGCTAGAAATGCTTTGCTGACATCTCTCGTTCCCTTCAATGAGTCACAATAAAACTGTAACCATTCCTGTATCTACGCTCTCATTAAATCAATTTCTGTGAAGTTTCACGTTGAACTCCTTTTTGCAAAATACATGACTTCCATGATTTTACTAGCCAATTTACAAAGAACACATCCCTTTATTTTCTGGAAAGTACTCTCTCAAAAATTGAAAGGATGTCTCTTACACCTAAATGTCTGGAATTATTTTGATCATCCTATACACAGATATAGGACTTTCGTAAATGTTAATTATATTTTCTTTCTGTACTCAATTATTTAACCCAGCAGTTATTCAACTCTCATTGGTTTTCTCTTATGTTTCCTTCATTAAAAATATTAGGTTTTGGGCTGGCCCGGTGGCGCACTGCTACAGTGCGCTGCTTGGGAGCGCGGTGGCGCTCC
>NW_007729823.1:239506-241137 GCF_000696425.1 Galeopterus variegatus | reverse complement strand
ACTGAGGGTTGCGATCCGTTGCCAGACACGAAAAAAGACAAAAAGGAAAAAAAATATATATTAGGTTTAATTAGACCTCATAAAGGACTTATGCTCCTTGAAATGCAGGTGCCCGATTCAATTGCCATCTTTGTAACACTATTGTGCTTCAGTAAGAGTGGTTCTTTGGGGTGAGAGGGATGGTTCAAATCCACCCTGTGTCACTTTCCAGATAAACAACTGTAAGCAAGATATTTTATTTCCTTAATCCCAAAACATGAAGGATAGTATCACCCATACCATAGGTTGGTTGAAGGATTAACTAAGATAACCACTGTGCGAAGTGCCTGGCACACAATAAACTCAATGAGCATTAGATATGATTGCTCAGTATTCTCTCCCCTTATTCTAATGTGGTTCTAGATTTCTCTCTCACATTTAAACTGTCTTTTTGCATATGTATTTTTATCACATCACCTTGAATCCTTCTTATAAAAGTTAATAAGTACATAAATCCGTCTGTTTGATCCTATCAGCTCATAGTTTTACCCTTCTGTTGCCAAGAGTGGACAGCATTTTGACTTGATACAAAAATAAAACAATCCATTTGGTTTTGTTTACTATTAACATGCTGAAGTGAATTCAAAACAAACCTTGATTTCATTCTTGGTGTAGCTGGTGGTAGGTATGGTCGTAGGTGGTTGTTTAAAATGTTATCATTAAGAATATTATCCCAAGAAGCTGTGCGCTAAGAATACACCAGTCAAACTCCACTCATGGGGTTCTCGTGAAAATTAAATGGAACAATGTGAAAAGAGCTTGGTCATGGCAACACATTATTTCTCTCACTTAAGGTTTTTGTTGCCTCTTTCACACAGATTCTGTACTGACTGAAGGCAGCATGATCCCTCCTTTGTGCCAAAAGGGATATTTTCCCTGTGGGAATCTTTCCAAGTGTTTGCCCCGAGCTTTTCACTGCGACGGCATGGATGACTGTGGGAATGGTGCGGATGAGGAAAACTGTGGTGAGTCCCCTCTCAGCCCCACACACGTGCCATGCTTTATGAACTCCCAAGACTGTGGGTCAGTCGGACAATGATTTTAATGAACAGGAAGAGATGATGTGGTGTTCTATAAGAAATCCCTTTGTGGGCCGGCCTGGTGGCGCACTGCTACAGTGCGCCGCTTGGGAGCGAGGTGGCGCTCCCACCGAGGGTTCAGATCCCACATACAGACCGGTTCCCGCTCACTGTGGCTTAAATCAGAAATACAGTATAAAATGTTATTTTTGTGTGTGTGTGTGTTTTGTCTTTTTCCGTGTCCGGCAACGGATCGCAACCCCCAGTGTTGCCCCCGTACCGGACCATGACATTGAGGGTTGTGATCCGTTGCCGGACACGAAAAAAGACAAAAAGAAAAAAAAAAGAAATCCCTTTGTAATGCAAATAATTACTTCCCAATTTATTTGTGACAATGACCTGAACTTTCATAAATATAGAGGTGGCTTAAATCAGAAATACAGTATAAAATGTTATTTTTGTGTGTGTGTGTGTTTTGTCTTTTTCCGTGTCCGGAAAATGTTATATTTTTTAAAAATTGAAATTATATATTTTTTAAAAATCTACTTGAATACTCATGTTTTAATTTTAAGG
>NW_007729823.1:232427-239097 GCF_000696425.1 Galeopterus variegatus | reverse complement strand
TCGGTGTTGCTCCCGCGCCTCGCTCAACCAGTGAGCGGGAACCGGTCTGCATATGGGATCCAAACCCTTGGACGGGAGCGCCGCCGTGCTTCCCAAGCGGCGCACAATCCAGTGCGCCACCGGGCCGGCCCCTAAAATGTTATATTTTTAAAAAATTGAAATTATATATTTTTTAAAAATCTACTTGAATACTCATGTTTTAATTTTAAGGGGCTTCCTTTAACCATTTCATTATGGCTGATAATTTGGTTCAGCTGCAAGAATATCTGTAAAATGTGAATGGGCTCACCTAGAGAATTAATTGATTGAAAAGACCTATATTGAGTGTCCACTGTAAACCAGGATCTCTCTCCAAATCACTGGGACACTGTGAGCTCAAGGGAGACAGGGTCTTGACCTTGTGGAGTTCATGTGGACAATGTGGACTAAGCAGACGATAAACCTGCGTGTAAATAAATTACATAATCTTAGAGAGTGATAAGTACCATGAAGAAAATAAAACGGGAGAATGAGCTAAAAAGCGACCTGGAGGGAGGGATACTTTAAGGATGTAACCAGAAAACCTGTTTAAGAAGGACGACATTTGAATTGAGAACTAAATGAAAAAAGAAAGACACCATGAAATTCTGGAGGAACAAAATTTGAGGCAAAGGAAACAGCAATTGCAAAGCCCGTGAGGCTGAATGAAACAAGATGATGTTTTTGAGACAGAAAAGCCTGTGTGGCATGAGCAGAGCGAACAGGGATGTAAATAGAGGATGAAGCGGTAAGCAGAGGCCAGATCACAGAGAGTCTTACAGGCCAACTACATTGTATGTAACTATGATGTATATCAAAACTGTATAAATTGTCTATTCTAATCTGTCTATTTTTCTCTGGAGGAAAATGAGGACAAGAGGTTGAAATATCTCATTAGTCGCAGAGTAGACACTAGCACTCAGATCTCCTGAATCTGAATGAATCCCGTGTGTCTTCTGCCACACAGAGCTTCCTTCCTCTCTGCAACACGGCCCAACTAGCAACCAAAGTGGGCAGCAGAGCCCAGGAATGCCACACATCTGTCTCTCCAGCCTGCTCTCCTGCCCCAGGTGCTCACGCATGCTTCCCTCTGATGGGAACAACCTTCCACCCACACTTTCCATGGATCCCTCCTAGTCAGCCTTTAGAACTCAGTCCGGATATCCCCTCCTTCAGGAAGGCTTCCCAGCCATGCTGAAGCCTCATCACCAGCCCAGGATGGTGCAATTTCTCTCTGATCCCACAGCATCTTACGTGCATCAGTACAGCCATGCTAAGTAGACCACCTCGTCTTTTCACTGTGCTTCTCTTTCTAGATATGAACTCCTTGATTTGTTGTCACCAGAGCCTAGAACAGTAGAGTACACAGTAGGCACTCAATCAGTGCTCGGTTTTGGGGGTGGGTCTCTGGATGCCAATGGGCAAGTCACTCAAATTCCTGGCCTTTACTCTTTGCTGCATGGGAATCAGAGACCATGAGTGTTTATCTACCTCATGAGGATGTCCTGAACCCAAATTAAATAATGCATGTGAAGAAGATTATAACACAATGAAATCATAGAATCATTGAGAATATTAATAAGAAATAGAAATAAGTCCAAGATTGCAGGGATCAAAGGAGCCTGTGAGCAATTACTTAGTTACTTTTCAATATCTGTGACCTTCAGCATCATACATTATAATGTGTATTTTATTTTTGTAGCTACAATAATGGTACTTTAGAATTAGTCCTCCTTTTTGTAACTAAAAAATATAATTTTATCACAAAAAGAGTAGGAAAAAGCAAATAAGCAGATCATATTAATATATGACAAATTGAGGAAATGTTATTTTTCTCAACAGGACTTGACAGCCTTTATTAAAAAGCACTTAGTTCCTGCTTTATTAAAAAGACCAGGTGACATAAATTTTATGAGAACTCATTACATCTATCTAATATACATCTACATATATTTATGCAGCAATATGCAGATGACAAAAATAAACTCAGATTATATTTTCTTCTGAGGTCTTCAAAATTAAGGCCAAACATCTTGAATGTCAGTATTAGAAATAGGTGATATTTTTCAAGGTATATATCTATGTAAAATAATTATATATTGGCACTAAATATTTTATGATACATACATTTAAAATATTTGTAATTGTAAAAAAGGAAAACCCTACAGATGTTTGCCTAGCTTTTTCTTCCTTATTATTTATGTATTTAAAATATCAATTATTCTATTACTTAAACAAACTTTTTATTTAATTTCATTATCAAATTTTTATACTTTTTTTGTAATAGGATATTTGATTTCTGGAATGACTGACACATATTCATCACCATTTCACAGGTGACACGAGCGGATGGGCCACCATATTTGGCACCATCCACAGAAATGCTAACACGGTGGCGTTAACACAGGAGTGCTGTAAGTGATATTGGCTCAAGCTTCAGTGGCAGCTTTGCAAAACACTATGATTCGTGGTGTGTGGATTTGTGTGGTAGTGTGATAAGTTCCCTTCGGAATTTAATTTTAGTTCACTGTATTTCACTGGCCAACCAGTCAACTGTCTGTCTGTGGGACTGAAAAGATAAAAAGAAGAAAACCGCCATCTCCTAATTTTATGTATTAGTCTATTATTGCAAGAATACATAGGTATTGAATAATTGTGACAAATAGTAAGGTTCTTATTCTCTTTAATTATTTTCCTCAGTAAAGACACTGAACACCCACTACTTTACAGTCCCTATGCTGGGCACTGAAAGTACAATAATGACTAAGATTTGCCCTGCCCCACAGTACCTCTCATCGTAGCAGAAGGACAGATCGTACGGAAGCAGTGATGATACCGTGTTGTGCTCAATTGGAGGCACAATGTTTGCACAAGGGAATGAGGAAGTTTATTGGAAGAAACAATGGTTCTGCCAGAGGATGGGGAAAGATTCCCAGAGAGAATGACATTTGATATGGACTTTGAAGTCCTTGGATGGAGGGAGGGATAAGAAGTAACAGGAGAAAGATCAGCAGACACTGGGGTAGGAAGGTGCAGAGCGCGCTCCACAACACCTGTTCACAGCAACTCCAAGTGTGTGAGGTGGGAGGAGCAGGAGCTGAACCTAGAAGGCTGGACCAGCCAGAACAGGTTTGGATGCACACTTTGGAGTCTGGCCCCTATCCTGTACATAGAATTATGTTTATGTATGTGTGTGTGTGTGTGTGTGTGTGTGTGTGTGTGTGTGTGTGTGTGTGTGTAAATAAGCATTGAAATAAGCTACTAAAAGTATCTTTAGGAAGTTGAGCTAATTAGCATTTATCTATTAATAAAATCTTTTTCAAAACTTTATATGCTAAAAGCATCTTTTGCATTAAGTAGATACACAATAAAAGTTTGTTGGCTTTACTCATTTTTAAAATAACATTTGGATAAAAGTGATCTAAAAGAAGTAGGGCAATGGGAAAGAACTTAGAGTCATATTTAAATAAATAATAATAAAAATATCAATTCAAAAATAACTCTCAAATCTTGCTTTCTTAGCTCCATCAAAACAAATATTCATAGAGTCAGTGGAGAAATCAAAGACTCCAGAAATACTCTCTCTCTCTCTCTCTCTCTCTCTCTCACACACACACACACACACACACACACACACACACACACACACCAGGTGATTGTCCCACGGACCTACTTGGCCTGATTCCTCCATAGATTTCTCATTCCATTATATGCCATTATATTAATAATTATGTAAGTTCCTTCAGGTAGATTCTGAAGACTTTTTCTTTATTCTGAATGCTTTAGGTAGATGGATCTTTGGTTTTCCCAGCTTTATACCTTCTCTACAATTTTTTACCTTCCACTATCAACTTCATAGTAATGAAAAACAAAGAACCAAAGTGAAAGGATACCTGCCTGGATTGATTTTAACAAGGGGCAATGGTGGCTATGGAAGAACCTGCATCTATCTCTTCTCATAGCTCTAAGAGAAGTGTGAAAGGGGAAAGATGGAATTAATTTTAATCAACAAGCATTTATTGAGAACTACGTTGTGCTATTCAATTGAATTGACTCAGTGATACTCATTAAGATTTATTCCATCATACTGCTGTTTTTCATTGAGGAGAATGTAATCTTCGCTATGTGACTTTTTGCTATTTAATATTTCTGTGGTTTCTTTCTACTCACCTGTTAAATGCCTCTGAAATGGCTACTAGAGGCTAGAACTGAGATGAACACCACATTAATCTACATTTGATTAGGAGAGAATTCTTATTTTATTTTACTATGGGCTGAATAAGTCCATTTAATAGATGTAAATTTTATACATTCAATGAAAAGAGAACAAGGTCAGTCACTGTAAATTCATAATTAAAGAAACTTATTTTTTTTCTACTGAAATTGTCCTCTTTTTGTCCCTAGTTCTAAATCAGTACCCACAACGTTGTGACTGCAAAGAAACTGAATTGGAATGTTTAAACGCTGACTTAAAGTCTGTGCCAATGATTTCCAGCAATGTGACATTACTGTGAGTACAACTCAGTTCTTGATAGTATTTGTTCCTAATGTCACATGAAACCATGGAAAACTCTATAGCGCTACTTTTATATTTCCAAAATAATAGAAATTCCATTTGAAAACACCCATCATCAGGGAATTCTGTATGCTTCTTCTCCAGGGGAAAAAAAATGTTTTAAAAACTATATGTAAGATTAGCCTGGTTATCATTTAACTCACAAATGTCTGTGGTCTGGAATTGATATTTTCAATTACTTTCTGACTTATGTAATATTACTGACATACCTGTGCTAAATGTTAAAAAAAAAAAAGAAAAAGAAAACACACTCACTTATTCTATCTCATTTTTAATGTTGATAATTTATCCAAGGCTACAAAGATTTAAAAGATCCATGAAGCTAGCTGTGTCATGCTGTACAATCTTTTCTATGCTTTACATAAATTTTGTATGAGCCTTGGGAAATTGAAGTCACGTCATCATCTGGACATGCATGAGTTAGTTAGGATCTTTGATTGTTTTTTGGTTTTGTTTGTTGTGTATTGTTAATTTACCCAGAGAGTAAAAGAAAAAGTTATTACCAAAGACTTTTCTGTCCATTATAGTACCAGCAAAACTTGTCAAATATTGGCAAACTACCTTAATTTTGCTTTATGAATTTTTCATTCTCTCATGGAAAGTTTTCAGTTATTGTCATGTTCAAATGTGTGTTATGTACCATGGAACATCACCAAATATTCTCTTCCCAAGCATGCAGTTTCTATGAAAGAGTTTGGTTGGCCATAAAAATCCATAATAAAGTCTGCTTTACATGTTATTTTAGGTCTCTTAAGAAAAACAAAATCCACAGTCTTCCAGATAAAGTTTTCATCAATTACACAGAACTTAAAAAGATGTAAGTAGTTATTAGTAGTGTACTTATGAGAAAACTCTTGTGATGTTTTAAGATGTTTTTGATCTAAAAATAAAATGAAATATAAAGTTTATTACTCATCATTAAATTAAAGTTTCTAAATGTAATTAAGATTAGAGAATAAAAAATTTAAAAGTATGTTATCTTTCCATTTTATAATGTAAATTAGCTGAACTGATTTTGTTTAAACTTTTTCAGAGTTAACTTGGAGTTGATATGAAACATCTCAGTAGGAAAATACACAGTTTCATACTTTTCCTCAAGATTATTTGGAAAATGACATTGCAGATTCAGAGGCACTAGATGTACTTTTAACTTGGAAAAAGACTGATGGCATAGACAAGAACACTCAGATCATTTAAAAAACTTGGTGATAGGATACAGATTGTCTCCCAGGATAATAGGAGCAACAGCACAAGAGTCGTGCAATCACCGACATTAGCTTATCTGAGGAAAGCAAATGTCAATAAACAGGGCACGGTCAGCAGATAGGAAATAGTATTTGGTGAGAAAGAGGCCATAGGCTTCCAGCATTATCCAAGAAAGAAAACTGGGATCTGGGAAATGCCATCCCTAGAGATGGTCTCTGCTGGGGGCAGAGATGGATCATCAATCTCCACCACAATTTTCATGAACTGTCTCTTAATTCTATGTATATCCCTTTGCTCTAATTCCCTACGTACCAAGCAATCTTATAGTGATTAATTTAACTTCTGAATTTTTTCATGCTAAAGTATTTGAAAAGTTGCACTGGATAAGAAATAAGAACATTCCTATGAATGAAATGGGATGCCTCCTATTCAAATTAGTGAATTGGGAATATTCAGGTTTATATATCAGCCTTTTGTAAGTTGGGTTAATGTCTGTCAGTCTCTCTGAGCCCAGTCACCCTGGGGCACTGGAGAGGCTGCACCTGCCAAGATGATCATTAGACTAGATAAATTTAGCAAGGTAATGCTGTATGCTGTAAGGCTCCTTGTTAGTACCATCAATCTTATTGTTTTATACTTCAACATCCAGCATAAAGGAAAAAGTTTCTAGAAATGCAAAATTTGTTAAAATCCAGGAATGAAAATGATCTGAATCTTTGCTGATATTGGACAGGTATATTTGGTTTGAAACACCATCAGTGATTCCTTGTTTATGAATGTAGGCACAGACTCCCTCATACAGGAAAGGAAGTCACTAAAGGAAGTCCCCTAGATAGACTCTTGGGTGTGCATAGATACTCAATCATACCT
>NW_007729823.1:231101-231482 GCF_000696425.1 Galeopterus variegatus | reverse complement strand
ACACTGGAGTAGCTAAACATTGGCTCTGGGCTTTCTGACTCCTCTAGAGAGGAAATCCCAACTATACTGCTTCCAGTCTTCCCAGAAATTCTTAAAATCACAACATGTTCATTCTGTGAATCAATATCATCCTTGCACTGCCTGAATAATGCTCAAGAGAAGAAAAATTTAACAGCACTAGCAGAAAGGAGGGAAAAGATTTTTGTTTTAGAGTAGCTGTTTAAATGCTATCATCTAGAGTCATAGAAGTTTTAAGAATTTCTAATTAAATATTCTCATTATACATGAGGTTACTAAAGTCTGCAGTGGTTAAATGATCCACCTAAGATCTACAACTAGTTAGTGGAAGAGCCAGAATTAGAGCCCATGTCTTCTGATGCC
>NW_007729823.1:230313-230964 GCF_000696425.1 Galeopterus variegatus | reverse complement strand
ACATTCACTGAGTGTCTAGTATATTCAAGATACAGCACAGAGGGATAAAACACAATTCCTTACATTTATATATCACTTTTTAAAGTTTATGAAGAACTCTAACATTTGGAATTTTCATTTGGGCCCTGATCCTCAAAGTCTGTGAGGTGGGGCAGATGCCATTAGATCCCTTTCAAGTATGAGGAAACCCACTCGTGGAGAAGAGGAGTTGTTTGCCCACATCAGCTGACATGTTTTAGAGGTTGGCCTCAAATCCAAACCTTCTGACTATGCTCCATCGGAAGCTTACCCACAGGGTCCTGTCTCAGAATATTGTTACCATCAATGAAACCATCCAGTTACTAAACTTTGATTTGAAAATAACTCAAGTTCTTTACAGCATCACTCAAATGCCCTAGAGCAGCTCGTAAGCTCAGCAGTCCTTCCTTACATCTCCTTTCCTCCCCATCCCCTTTGCTCACACTCCTCAGCTCCTCCTGCCAGTCTTTCTCAAACTCCCAGGAAAAGTTCCCCAGCCCCAGTCCCACCTCTTGTCCCTCCTGTCCCTCTACTCATACATTTTTCTTTCCAATTCTGCATACAACAATCCAAATAACCAACGTGGCAAAAACCAAACCATCCCAAGAAAGGCTGTCAGGGGAAGGAAGAAAA
>NW_007729823.1:224047-229833 GCF_000696425.1 Galeopterus variegatus | reverse complement strand
AATAACCAACGTGGCAAAAACCAAACCATCCCAAGAAAGGCTGTCAGGGGAAGGAAGAAAACAGAAGGGCAGCAACCAGAACTCTTAGTAGCAGAAGCAGCAGAGTAGAAGCCACATGTTCATTCATTCTTTCAACACCTATTGATGGATACTTGCAAAGTGCCAGGCACCAAGGATACAGCAATAAACAACATATGTGAATAAATAACCAACGTGGCAAAAACCAAACCATCCCAAGAAAGGCTGTCAGGGGAAGGAAGAAAAGAGAAGGGCAGCAACCAGAACTCTTAGTAGCAGAAGCAGCAGAGTAGAAGCCACGTGTTCATTCATTCTTTCAACACCTATTGATGGATACTTGCAAAGTGCCAGGCACCAAGGATACAGCAATAAACAACATATGTGAAAATCTCTCTCCTTGTGGAGCTTAAATTCCAGTGGAGGAAGATAGTCAATAAACAAAATTAAAATACAAAATTTTTAGAGGATGACTAGGGCTCTGGAGAAAATTAAACCAGAAAGGAGATTAGGAGGCACTGGGGGAATGGAATCTTCAAACAATATGCTAATAAATTTTGTCCACATTTCTACTGCCCAAGGTATTCCTAAAGCTCCCCGTCATTCTCAGATTCACCGCATGGGATGATCAGGACACACCTAGTCAGTCTTCTGCTTTCTCTTTGAGGTATTCACAAGCAGCATCATAATAGTTTGTTCTGTGATCTTACCAGAACCAGCATTGAGCTCCTCTACCTTTAGCTTGTATAACCTACTTTCTCCCTTTCTGAAAAATCAAAACCACATTTGCCATCTTTATTTTTTATTTAGCTATTCATTCTTTCTCCAGATTCCTCAGTAATTGATTATGATTTGATTTTCTCATTTTTGGTGTTTCTCAATTTCTGGGAGAAATTGTCCAAATCAGAAGGCTTTAATCGTTTTGATTAACATGTTCTACCATCTTAGGCTTTCACTGGCCCCAGCTTATAGCCCTTCAGTTTGTTCCAGTCCTGAGACCATCTTCTTTGAGAAGTCAGGAACAAAGCAGGAGTTAAGAAATAAGCAGTTGTTTCTTTTATATTATCTCACAACATTATGAAACAGGTCCCAGGAGGCAAGTTTGGACTTTTCTTTAACATTTTGTTGCTTCTACAATATAACTAGAAATACTAGAAATACATTTTTATTGCACACAGTGTTCTTTACAGTTTAATTTTTTAATTTAACTTGGGTCAACCATGATTCCATTTTCATGAAACCCTCACTTTCATCCTTAAATTTTGAAGGAACAACTCACTGACCACCACACCCACCTTCTGAGCTGAATGGTCCTCCTGGTCCTCTCATAGCACCATGGACCACCCCCTCCATTGTAGCATATGTTGTAGCACTTATGGTAAGGACCCAGTGAGGGTCAGTTAGTATTTGTGGAATGAACAATGGGTAGGACTAGTGCACAGGACTAAAGATAATGTGAGGAGCATCTTCAGCAGGGAGAACAAAGAAACATAAGCAGAAACACTTAAAAGATGTGGGGAAGAGAGTGAATATGGCACTTTGTCTAAAGGAAAATAATTCCCATAGCAGATGATGGAGCATATGCCAGAGAGGTTATTGAATCATGCTTGTAGAGACCTTGAATGTCAGCTAAGGAATCTGGATTTTATTCTGTTTGAGGAGGCAAAAGACATGCACAAATATGTGTTTTAGACTGTACTGAGCTAATAAACTTAATCTGCATTTTTAAGTTGTATTGGGATATATCCTAAGAGATCACCAAATTTAAGGTCAAGTGAGTCTCCAATCTGGAATACTGTAAATATTTACAGTGGAGTTGAGGTCATTTAGGCATCTGGAAAAACAAATTCCTAAATCAAAATTAAATTTTAATTGCCAGATAAATAAATGCTGTTCAACTGATCTGAATGCTTTTACTATTGAACAATGTAGTCATTTTAATAATCTTTTTTAAAATGTCAGGCCTTTCTGAAGTCGGGGTGGGGGGAAAGCAGTTTCAGATGACCTTTCAGAGAAATGAAATACGATTTACAGGATTGGCTGTAATACTTTATCACAGCTGCCATGGAAACCAACAGCAGTTCTCCTCCTCACTGTAACATAAAGTTTATATAAATTAGGCATTCCTTCTTAAACTGGATTCTTGTTCAGGGCAATCACTGGCACCAAAGTGTAATTCAAGGGGTTTGCCTGGCTCTTGAATACAAAATGTCCCATTAAAAATTAGCCTATGAACATGCATGCCATCACAGCATTTATTTGCCTTGGTTTCAGGTACATAAATTCCTGGTGTTTCTGCTTGAAAAGTCCTGACAGCTGAAACAGCAGGAATTCATGAACCAGTAAGTTATTCTTAGAAAAGCCATTCAGTGTAAAGTATATTAAATGGACTCATCTCAGCTCTGAATAAAAAGAGGACACCACCTGCCAAATTGTCATGGTTCCAATTTTTCCATCATGTTCTCCAAGCTACTATTCTGCAAAGAAGAAAGCAGACACCAGAGCAAGGAGTTTAAGTTCAGCAGCCTACATCTCAAACATGGGACTTGGGAGGTGGCAGCCAGGTGACCAGATAGAAGACTAGAGTCTTTGCATTATTTCAGGAGTTTGAGTCAATTGCTGTCAGTGAAGGGAGATAGGCTGTACACATCAGATGAGATGTGCAGATTGCTAGTTTTACTCTTTCTTTCTTTTCACATATAAAACAAAAGCACGAGGTCAAATTCACAATTTGCAACTGCACCACTTCTTCGGGATGTGCCAACATATAGGTAAAATGTGCATTGCACTTTTGAATTAATCATCTTGAATAAAAAGTAAATGGCACTAGCTAGGGAGTGATTTTATATTCAAGAGGAAGTTCAATGCACCTTCATTGGAGTATTATATCTTTTCTATTTTCATTTGCTATCATGACATAATTTACCATATTAACTTTCATTTCATCAGTCCAAGCCCTCTGAAAATGCTAAAGCCAATATTGACCTGTGCGGGTTCATCCTATTCGTATCAGAAACTCAAACCAAAAGAATTTATGCTGCATTGTGAAGCATCTCCCCACAGACATGGTGTAGAGGGGAGGGACACAAGGTCACACTGGGTTTCAAGTTTACTTTGCATGATTGAAATTGACGCTTTCTGTATCCCTGTGGATGTAATGTATGTGCTCTGTAGCACCAACACTTTCCACGTGCTGGTACACAGAGAAATGACAATATTTGTACATCACCTGGGATAAAGAAATGGTTTTGCTGATAACCGTAAGCCAATCTTGGTTTTATCTGGTACCTTGAGGTCTGAGGGCATCAATGGCCTGGCATTCCTCTAATATATTTGTGACCCAAAGGCAAATGCGGGGAAGCTCTGCTAGGGAATAATTGTGGTATAACAAAATCAAAGTACAGCCAGATGCCAAATCGGCCCATGTTTTACCAATAGTTTTGCAGTAAGGTATCATAACAATTAAGACAGTTGTATAATATTTTAGAAATCGATTCAAATCAAAATAAGAGAAATGGAAGCCATTTAAAGACTACGTAGTAATTAGTTACTATTATTACTATTTCCTGCACCTGACAGCCTTTAGAGACTAGAAATTCAGGGCTAAGCTCCCACTGTATAATCAGGTCAGGAAATGGAAATGATTTACTTAGAGACTCCCGGGAGTGCTATTATTGAATCAATACTGTATTGTTAAGTTGCTTCAGAGGTTGAATAGAGCATGATCCTGTGAGATGAAGTTGGTGTGCCAGCCTCGGTTCAACTACTGGTGCCCTTTGGAACCCTGAGCTCCTCACTGACTTGCTTTGTGCTTCTTAGTTTGCATCTTGAAATAGAAAACATAAAACTTGCCCCCTCTTTTGCTCAGGGGAATAGAATGAAGAGAAATGAGAAGTTAAAGGAGCATCTCTGTGCTGACTGAGTAAGAAAGCTTGCTTGAGAGGCTGGCTAGTCTCACATGGCCAGCAACCCATGCCCGTCAGAATAAGACAGCCACCAGAGTTCCAGTTTGCAGAAACAGGACAAGATCCCTCCCCAGACACATCTCACTGGGTTCAGTGGTACGAGTCAGAGATGCCCGAATCCCATCGCACAGGCACTGTCGGGTGGGGACAGCATTTGTTGGCTAGGTTCATAGCCATCTCTCACTGACAGTGCCTCTACCCCCAACATGAGATTAGGACCTTGTACTTTGTAAACCAGTTTCACAAATTATCTTCAGCTGAAGAAATTGACAAGCACATGCAGCAAACCTAACAAAGTCCATAGCCATAATCACTTTTTATCTTATTCCTACCAGATTTCTTCAGCATAATTGCATTAGACACATATCCAGGAAAGCATTTTTTGGACTATATAACCTGCAAATATTGTGAGTAACTTCTTATATACGGGTATAATTTTAAGTAAAGACCAAAAGGGTAGGTTGGTACTTTTTCCAGGCTTGAGTTGGTAGAGAGCTGGGAGAAATAGGTTATCATAAAGCACTTGAGTTAGTCATTACACTGAAAGAATTCTTCAAAGATCCCCACTTTTACCAGAAGACATATAAAGGTTCTCCTTCACTTTGTCTTCTCTCACTTGGGTCACCATTTTATATTTTTTCTAACCTTTGCTAACTTACTATATACTTTTCTAAAATGGTAGTCTACTAAGGAGGTGACAAAAAAGGAAAAAAGCAAAAATTGCCCCATGTATTTAGTTATTGTGCTTGTATACTCTAATATAAGGTAATATCCAAAACATTATTTTTGCCACTTTCCTTGCCCTGGCCTTGGTGTTGCACACCTGTGCCTCCTGTCATTCCTTGATTTCCCTCTGCTCATCCAGCAGAGTGCTTTCGGGAGCAGATACCCATACTTCATAATCATCACCATGGCTCATATGCTAATTACCATCACTGAAATGGGGCGTTGAGTGAGTTTGCCTAATTGACTTACCCATGCTATTTGTAGATATCTCAACCACAACTGCATTACAACTCTCAGACCTGGAGTATTCGAAGACTTACATCAGCTAACCTGGCTGTAAGTACTCCAACTTTTATTCCCCCCATAAAGGATTATAGTCTTAATGATATACAACAGTGCTCATATAGTTTCTACTTATTGATGTATCTTGTTTATTATATTTGTTTTTCTGATTGCCACGTAATCTGAAGCACTTTACCCAAGCAGTTCAGACAATGGCATGTCAAGAGGTGGTTGGAAAGGAAGCTGGCTGTGCTTTTCTAGGTGGCCTTCTGAGCCCAGCAGCAGGTTTGCTAAGCCATCCATCCATCCAGTTTTGCCAAGAGTAGGATCCCTCAACCCCAGCACTACTGACATTTTGCATTTTGGAATACATAATTCTTTCTTTGCAGGGAGAGTGGATTATGTCCTGTGTGTTTTAGGATGTTTAGCACCATCTGTGGCCTTTACCCACTAGATGCCAGTAGTACACCCCCTCCCCCAAGAGTTGTGACAACCAAAAATGTCTCCAGACATCACCAAATATGCCCTGGGAGGAAAAATTGCCCTTTTTTGAAAAACACTAGCCCAGAAAGTAAGCAAGTGAAGGACTTGTTCTGATTTCCAGAGCATTCAGAGAAAGGTCTGAAAATATGATAGCTCCTGGTATTTCACCATTTTCCGGGCTGAGCCATCAGTTCCATTCCAAGGAGTCTCACATCAGATGCCTGTACTTTCACAAAGGGCAGGTAGAAGACTCCGTGTCTATTTGTTCATTTTCTGCAGGTTGGTCTGATGTAGAGAAGAAAGCCAGGGCTTCGG
>NW_007729823.1:222257-223174 GCF_000696425.1 Galeopterus variegatus | reverse complement strand
TGGCTATGTTTTGTCAGAATTCTAGATGACAATCCTATAAGCAGAATTTCACAGCAGTTGTTTACTGGATTAAATTCCTTGTTTTTTCTGTAAGTATTTATCTGCCTTTTAATACATCTGTCTGCAATGACATTTAACAGCAGCTTACAAAAAAAGAGCTTTATAAAATAATCAACACCGCTAAAATTTTTATTAGAAATAAAAACCTTTTATTAAAAGGTTATTAAAAACCTTTCCTGTATTTCCAGACACAGTAACTGTTGACATTCCCCGCCATGCTCAAAGGGAACAGCCAACCAAATTATGATGTAAGAGTATATTTCAAGCCTACTCCTTGACTTTTTTGATGCCCTTTCATTTCCTTTAGTCCTAAGACATATTTTTATTTGCAACTGGCCATAGATAGTATTCACTTTTATGTCCTAACTACATTTCAATCTATTAGAATCTCCCAAAAGTGCAGCACCAACTCCATTTTTAACAGAGGACAATGTGCCTTTGCCCAGCAAGAGTCCCTGAAAACTCCAAAATCTTTGCCCTACCATCACAGCTGTTTTCATAATTACATTTTTACTGCTTATTAATACACTAGAATGATTTATCAGCAGGGGATTATTATGTTCCTTTACAATTGATTGCATAACAGCATTATTTTTCCATTTGTCTAAAGAGACCACAATATCGTAAATTAATCATACAGCTTAACATGCACATGAGTTGTTTTCTTTCCCTTAATTCCCCCTACTATCACTTCTTAGATTTGATACAGCTTCCAACATGGCCCTTTAATAATATAAATGATTAATGTTTCCCTTAAGGAGAAACATTGGACATATGGCACTGGAAATGATTGCATATTTGAAGTTTACAAGAAAAAGTACCATGAACCTCAAAATCATTACCCAAATATACTTTTG
>NW_007729823.1:219080-220887 GCF_000696425.1 Galeopterus variegatus | reverse complement strand
GCACTATCATCATACAATCACTGGGTTTCTTCCTGTCTCTCTCCTTCCATTTCCTAAGTTCTGTGGGGGCAGAAACCTATTGCATGACTTCATTCTCCAGCATGAGGATAATGACTTAGGGCATAATATGTGCTCAATAAACCTTTGGTAGATGGATGTGCAAAACCATTTCCACTTCTTGTTAGCTGTTAGCCAATATCTGTTTAAAACCTTTAGTTATTCTACATACCCTGTCTTGACAAAAAAAATAATAAAATACAGCATTCATTTAGGTTAATGAATTCATTAGGTGCTTCACCACCACTACCCACCATGTCCTGCCACATACACCTTCACCGTCTGCTGTAACAACCAGGGTCATCACAGCCATCAACTTCCTGCCCTGTGAAAATGCTGGTTGTTCCACCCCCAGAACTCTTCTCATAGTCAAATTGGGGTACTCAATACCATAAGTAATAAAATTTCTATACCTCAGCTTTTAATCCTCTCTGAACCAGCCTCAAAATCTCTTGCTACATCACTATTAGGTGATGGTGTGTGTGTTTACTGACTTTTTAATGTGTTTACTTATATATCTGTTATCAAAAGGCTTTTAAAGCAATAGAGGTCTCTAAGTGTGCCACTATTAAAAATGGAAATAATGATGTGAAAACCATGAGAACAATGCTCATTAAGACTAACTCTGAACCCCACAAATATGTATAACCAATTATGTTTCAATAAAAATCAATCAATAAATAAAATAAAAAGAGTAAGTGGGAGAAAATACTTAGAAACTAAACAACTGCATATACACAATGAGAAACAAACAGGAAAGAGCAGAAAAATGTCAGAGACCTGGCCTGCTCTCCCTCCCTGAAATGGGCACCAATAACANATATACTTTTGTTGCATCTCATAAAATTAAACTGTATAATATTTATTCCTAAGATGTACATTATACTTACACATTTGTAGTTTCTTTGACAACATCTGCTCCCTAATCCTTGCCATTCACATATCTAAAGACCATTTTAAAAGGGTAGTTATGTATATATTCTTCATCATAAGATATTGATTTTAGCATGCAAGCTTTCAAATTATGAATAGTAAAAATACTGTTCTTAAAGTGGTATGTCATTTTGTTTCTAATTAATATTTTCTTTGTGTGAAGGTCTATGGTTAATAACTATTTAGAAACTCTTCCCGAACATATGTGTGCCCAAATGCCTCAACTCAACTGGATGTGAGTATTCATTTAGAATTTTATTTGTTATTTGCCCAGATTGAGGAAACTAGCCACAAAGTTAATTCAAGATTACCTAAAAAGTCCATCCATGATTTCCCTCCAAAACCAAAATCTGATTACATTACTTCCTGGTTTAGAAAGCCCTTGAGGCTTCCCAAAAGTGTGAGAGTGACGCTCACCCTTCCCCCCTTGAGCTCCTGAGACCCCTCATTTCCCATCTCTTACCCTGTCTAGTCTTCCCCTGCCCCTCGTCCACATGCCCCTTCCTTCCAGATGCAGCAAACTACTGCTCCTACAATCAATTTTCTACATACATACCAGTCCTTGAGCTTTAAAGTCTTGCTCCTTTATTCTTTGGCTAACTCCAGTATTTCTTCCAAAAGTCAACTTCAACATCACCTACAGGAAAGAGTTCCTGACACACCAACCAGTTTCAGTGGTTGCCTTTGTCCTCCTGTTGCACCACGTGCAAAACACTACCACGCTGCCCAGTTTATACACCTCACACCTACCTCAGGGCACTATCATCATACAATCACTGGGTTTCTTCCTGTCTCTCTCCTTCCATTTCCTAAGTTC
>NW_007729823.1:216314-217948 GCF_000696425.1 Galeopterus variegatus | reverse complement strand
ACAGAGGCGATCAGGAACCAGCGTGCCCTGGGCTTCTGGGATATTCATTTTCATTGCAGGCTGCTACAAACACTAGGAAATAAAATAAACACCCTATGGAAATATATAGTTGGTAAGATGGCCTGTTCAAAAGTGAGAAAGGGCCTTAAAACTTGGAGGCTAGAAAGCTGAGAGATCCGAAACAATTCTCTCCAGCATAAAGGCAGGAGAAAACCTGCCCTGGCAAGATTTCTGCCCCTTCCTGACTTGCCATCAAGTAGGACAGTTGCTCTCACAACTCCAAAGAACATGAAAAACATTTTTCCCATTCTAGCTGACAATATTTGGACTTTTAAGAGAGTAGCATTTATTATTTTTAATGACAGTATTTTGAGAGAAAAATACATATCAAATTCTTACAAGAATCTGTATGATGGTCTTAAAATAGGATTTAAAAGAAAAATGACAAGGGAAGGTTGGTTAATGAATACAAACTTACACATAGGTAGTAAGAATAGGTTCTAGTGCTCTAGAGTAGTATGAGATGACCATAATTAACAACAATTTATTGTTAATTTTCAAATGGCTAGAAAAGAGGAGTTAATGCAAAGAAATTATAAACAAGTGTTTGCAGTGATGGATATGCCGATTGCCCCGATTTGATCATTACACATTATATATGTGTATTATTCTGTACCCCATGAATAATTGTACAATTATTGCATGTCAATTTTTTTAAAAAAAACATTTTTTTAAGCCAAAGAAAATGGCAAAGGGGTTGGCGATTTTAGTGGGATCATGAAAGATTCAGAAGCAGCAAAATAACTATTGTCATATTGGGGGAAGATTGTAGGAAGCTAACTATAAAGATAAATTAAGAGACTTGGCAGAAAAGTCAACTTTTTCTCGTTCCCCCACACCGCTCCGAAGTGGGAATGTCAGAGTGTTCCGGAGGGCATTTCCTGAGTATGTTATCATTGTCCTAACTAATCACCTGGCAGAATAAAACATTCCTAGCAGTGATCCTCGAACGTCAGCGTGCATCGCAAACAGGAGGACTTGCTAAGACACAGCTGGCTGGACTACAGTCCTACAGTTTCTGATTCAGGGGTGAGCCTGAGAATCTGCATTTCCAGCAAGTTCCTAGGTGGTGCTGAGGCTGCAGTCCTCACCACACTGAGCAGCACCGCACTGGACATTCGCATCGTTGAGGCATGGTGGAAAGAGCCTGAGCTTTGGCTTCACACAGATGGGGATTCTATCCTAATTCTGGCGCTCAGTATGTGCAGGATAACTTTCACCCAAGTTTCTCCTTCAGTAAAATAGAGACCAAAACATCTACCTCATGTTGGGGAGAATGTGAGAATATGACTATTTATGATGCCACAGACAAAGTGTCTAGGCTTTAGATTCAGACAGATCTGGATTAGAAGGTGAATTCTACCACTTACTAGCTGTATGATCAAAAGAAAAGTGAATTTCCAAGAGCCTCATATGTTAAATGGGGTGTAATAATAACATCCTGGCAGAGGGCTGTGTTAGGCATGCAGAACAGCACCTGACACCTTAGAAGCCTATTAGGTGATAGTTTATGATGATCGGGCAATATTGTAATTATTAGCATGGTATGCAGCATGGAAAGACACTCACTCACT
>NW_007729823.1:154869-216100 GCF_000696425.1 Galeopterus variegatus | reverse complement strand
CTGGCGCTCAGTATGTGCAGGATAACTTTCACCCAAGTTTCTCCTTCAGTAAAATAGAGACCAAAACATCTACCTCATGTTGGGGAGAATGTGAGAATATGACTATTTATGATGCCACAGACAAAGTGTCTAGGCTTTAGATTCAGACAGATCTGGATTAGAAGGTGAATTCTACCACTTACTAGCTGTATGATCAAAAGAAAAGTGAATTTCCAAGAGCCTCATATGTTAAATGGGGCGTAATAATAACATCCTGGCAGAGGGCTGTGTTAGGCATGCAGAACAGCACCTGACACCTTAGAAGCCTATTAGGTGATAGTTTATGATGATCGGGCAATATTGTAATTATTAGCATGGTATGCAGCATGGAAAGACACTCACTCACTAACTGTTAGGCTGTCCTTTCCATCAATTTTATTAAGTTCTAACATTAATTGAAAGGGGAAAAGAAGCATCATATTAATTATATTGGCCCTGCACTAATTAGAAGGAAAACATAGCAAAATCAGAATAAAGTAAAAATAAAGTTTAGAACCATAATAGCAACAAAAGTATGTCTAAACATGTGATTTGTGTAAAGATATTAAAAATATTTTCCTCTGTGACCTTCAGGGATTTGGAAGGCAATCGAATAAAAAATCTTACAAATGCCACCTTTCTGTCCTGCGATTCGCTCACAGTGCTGTAAGTATACAACAGACTTCAGTAAATGAGGGAAAACCCTATAGATTTGGAAATTAAAAGAAAACATTGACAAAGAATTTTAAAGTAGTGTTTTGGTTACAGTGCTGGTCTGAAACTGCAATACTAGAAAATGTACATGCTGATTTATTGATTTTGATGGTGGGGTTGAGCCTTAAGTTGCCCACCATTTAGGTCTCCAGCTACTCTCCTCATTTCTGAAGGCAATCATCATTTCTGTGCACTTTCGTAGCTGAACTGGTACCTGAAAGTTCCAGTTTCCTAACCCCTTGGTCACCAATGGAATGAGGTAATGTATGGAAAAGTGGTTAGCTATACAAGGATGAGCTGTTGCTGCCAAAGTCTCTTATGGCTATATGTCTTTCTAGAGAAAAAAATTATAATTTCATTCTAAATGGAAAAACATCTAGATTCTAATTGTTGGTGCTAATTTCTCATTATTTTTTTTATGGGGCGGGGAGGCAGATGGATTGTTCAATTGGCACGTTTGCACTGGTAAGGTTAGAAACACAAGTATTTTGGTTTTGTTTTAATTATAGTTTTCCATATATACTAAGCATTTAGTAATGTTTATTGATTGGATGGGTGGTCAGAAAATGAATGGAAAAGAAAAATTAGAAAGAGACACTTTCTAAAATAATCAGAATCCGAACAAAGTGCAGCTTTATAGACCACACTCAGCTCAGATTGCTCCTGGCAGCACTTCCTGGAGAGAACATGTGGATGTCCTCAGTGAGAAACTCCTGCCCCAGGCTCCACACCAGATGATGTCTCCCTTTGAGACTTCAAAGGAGACTTCTTAAATTACATCCAGATCAATGGCATCTCCCAGTGAGAACTGATTATTGCAGCAGACGCAAACCCACAGTGCTGACTCTCGCCATGTCTTACAGGTTTCTGCCTAGAAATCAAATTGATTTTGTTCCAGAGAAGACATTTTCTTCATTAAAAAATTTAGGAGAACTGTAAGTAGCATCGTCTACTAGGAAAATATGATTGCTTCTTCCAAGATTATAAATTTAAATGACTAGTGAGACTGCATTTCCACTAGTAGCAATCAAAATCCTGTAGACTATTGGATATTAAAAATCAATTAAGAAAATCAACATTATCCTAAAGTCATAAGCACATTAAAATCAGACAGTGGGCTTAGTATGAATTTAGCCTACCTTAGTTTCCCTACCTATTTCCTTTGGGCAATTTCATGTCTACGTGTGTTTGGGAGTAAATGAGTTTTCCATAGCTTCTTAAGTGCAGGGATCATTTATCTGTAGTGACTGGAGTATAGTTAGTTCTCAATAAATGTTTGCTGAATAAATAACTGACTAACTGAAATAATATTAATTAATTATAGCTGAACAAAGGAACAAAGATGTTTATCATCTCTTGAGAAATTATGGCTTCTTCAGAAGGTTAAGCAAACACAGATGTCTAGAATGAGGAGGATTAGGCTTGTTGAAAAATGTTCAGAGAGCTCATGTAAATTTTTTTCTGTTCAAACATGTTTTGTAGATATAAGACTTTTAAAAAACCTTTGTCTTGTTATTAATTCATTGCTCCTCACATAATTGCATATCATTAGACCATTATAAATAGTGATGATTAGGGTAGAGAACTCATCCTCCTGATTGAGGCCTTAAAATAGAAATTAATTTCCTAATTAATCTCTCCCCCATTCTTTATATCTTGTTTTGAAATCCAGAAAAGACTAGGAAAAATAACTCAATGAGTAATTATTAAAATAATTTATAAATAATTAAGAAAATTCAATCTAATTAATAAGCATAATGAACATCATAAATCCACAAATACTTATTAAGTGCCTACTATGTGCAAGGCACTGCATTAGACCTAAAAATATTATCATTTTATTGCAAAAAATTAAAAACATCTCGCTTAGAAGAGACCTGCTCTCAGGGGCATTCCTGGCCAGGTGCTGGAGGACAGATATGAACTTGGGTTACAGCGTGGGGTGGGGCAGCAGCCCAGGACAAGCAGAAGTGTATTTGATATATAAACTTAAGGAAGCAGTGGTATGGAGTCTACATTTGAAAATTTTTTCTAATTTTCTTCTCATTCTACATATAGGAAGAGCAACACCAAAAAAATATATAAATAGAGCCGGCTTAAGAAACACTAGCCTGCTATTTTTAAGACCACCAGTAATCCATTCCAATCCACTTGGTCTCAGAAAGCTAAAAGAAATTCAGAAGTAGATAGATATAACTTGAACAAGGCATTTATACGTCTTGAGTTTGTGTTAGGTAACTTTACTGTGCCTTCATGACAGCAAACCCGTCCTGGGGGGGAATAAGCACAAGTATGTGAGGTCCCTGAAGTTCTCTCTCCAAAGAGTGTGCTTTAATTTTCTAGGTCTATACACAATCATCATCATCTTGCTCTGTTGTCAAGCTCTCTCTGGCCTGTGCACACCTGTGGCTTTCTTTCTGGGCTGTGAAGCAGGTGTGCTCCTCTCATGTGAATCACCTGATCAGAATGCCTAGTTGGCAGGACGTCACGCTGGGGCACCATGTCAGCACCTCAAAAGTATCCTGTTTAAAACTATACCAACAGTGGCTCCTTACCCTGTTGCCAGCTTCTTCACCTGGACCTGCCATCTTAGTGGGATCAGCACCCTTCCCCGCAGCCGGGCTTGAAGACTGCTCCCCGTTTTTCTCTGCCTCTCTCTTAAGACTCTCAGACCTAAAGCCCTGCCAAAGTCCCCTTAAGCCTTCATCGGCTCTCACCTGATCCAAATCTGGTCTCCTTCCTCCAACTCTAGCTTTTCAGCCTGTCTTTCAAGCTTTTGACAGAATTATCATCCCATAACCCAGAGCATATTATGTCACTGTCCTGTTAATGTTCTCATTCCTTGTTGTCAATCATTTAGCAAAGTCTTTGTTTTCAGCCTGTCTTTCAAGCTTTTGACAGAATTATCATCCCATAACCCAGAGCATATTATGCCACTGTCCTGTTAATGTTCTCATTCCTTGTTGTCAATCATTTAGCAAAGTCTTTAATACAGTTTTCAAACGTTAACATACAGAAGAATCAAGAATCACAAGAATTACAGGGGCTATTGGTTTAAATACACGGTACCAAGCTGCTTACGAGAGACTCTGATGTGGTATTCTGGGGTGGGCAACAGGCATGTGGCCTTTTCACATGCATCCTCGGTGATTCTGATGCCTGCACTGTACTGTGGAGCACACTGCCTTGTGGTGTACTCACGGCACTCCCATCTTTCTATCCTCCACCCATGTTGGACAACTTGCTGACTGCTGAAGATGTCATGAATTCCCAGCATCTCTCTGTTCTCACCTGAAAAGCTGCTCTTCCTTATTCCACCACAGATCATTAAGCCTTGCTCAAGTGCTTCCTAATTTCCCAGGCCGAGATGGATGACTCCTTCCTCTGTGTGTTGTTTGTACCTCTATAACAGTGCTTGTTTCATTCTTGTTTTATAGTATAGTTTTTACTCTAAATTTAAGCTTCTTTAGAGAAAGAGCAAAGTCTTAGTTATTTGTAACTCTCACATATCCATCAGCAGCTCCAAAGTATCAAGAATAGGTAAGATGTTTTCTTTGGCTCTCAATTAGGCAATTGTATATTTATTTTATCTTTCACATCTTCTCTGGCTCAGAAGGATATTGTGGACTCTTCTTCTGATCCTAGCAGATCTCTTTTTCACATTCCATAAAGTCACTTCCCTACAATTCTTTCTGAGTTGGCCAGTCCTATCATATCTAATTCTAAACTCTCAATTTGTTCTACAAAAATAGTCTTATATAAGAATACATTTAAAATGTGTGAATTTATTCATTCAAGATTGTCTGGGCAGATACTGAATAGTCAATACTATCTTAGTTGGAATGCAAAATAAATAGAAGTCACAAGTCTTGACCTCAAAAAGTTTTGTTGCATAAACAGGAGATCACATATATGAAGCAAGTAGGAATCACAGAAGCATAAATGGTAGAAGTGTACAAACAGTACCTAAAACAGAGGAAATTAATCAGAGTAGATATTAAAGCCAGATTGGGAACATGTTGGAGAGGGGGTGAGAAGAAATTCCAGACAGGAACTAGATAAGCAAAATGCCACATGTCTGAAAGTGATGGAAAACATGTCCATTTGGCGACTCTCATGGCCTTGCTGTTGTGTAACAAGTTATCAGGTTTGTTAAATTTTCTGTGACATCAAACGGGATGATGATAATTGTGAGGAGTAATAACTATGTCATTTATTTCTAATGTAATTGCTTTGGGTTTTCACTGTCATCAACAGGGATCTGTCTAGCAATATGATCATGGAGCTACCACCGTGTCTTTTTAAAGACCTAAAGCTTCTACAAAAACTGTAAGTTCTTCTCACCATATTCAGTTATAAATGGCATCATCTTGAGCTTCCAAAATAATAACATCCTCATATTTCTCTTCCCTTTTATTTTAATGGTAAAAAAAGGAACCTGTCGTCCAATCCTCTTTTGTATGTGCCCAAGAACCAGTTTGAAAGTCTTAAACAACTTCAGTCTCTGTAAGTACAATATTACAATTATGTTTATTATAATTTTAGTGGATGCACTTTACTTGGAGACATTTATTTTTAAACAGGTATTTCACACACAGAAGCACACATTCTGGGATGATTTAAATATCATTATTACCATCAATTATGTGCAGAATGACCACAAAGCCTCATTTTTACAATTCAACACGTGCAAAGACCATATCTATGTTTGAAACTACATATAGCTTCTTCCTGAAAACCAAGTTTGTATGGAAAATTTTCATTCTAAATTTTTCACAAAGAATTAAATTTGCAGTAGTTTTGTTACTAAATGTTTGGCAAAAACAATTATGTAAGACTTGCCTGCTTTTCTCCTTTACCCTTTCCTATAAGAATCTACTTGATATTGGTCTAGAATGAATGCTTTCTACTTCCCAATAAGTAAAGAAAAAAATAATCCCACAAATGTAAACATTCAGACAATTAATGTTGTGTAATATTTTGGAATTTCAACCATATTAGTTGTCAGTGGTGTGAAGAACTCTGTGGCTATCTTTTAAACTTCATGATTCCTTTCCCAGGGCGAGCCATTGCTGGCTAAAGTTTGTTTGTTTGTTTGTTTGTTTGTTTGTTCGTTTGATTCCTTTCCCAGGGCGAGCCATTGCTGGCTAAAGTTTGTTTGTTTGTTTGTTTGTTTGTTCGTTCGTTTGTTTGAACACAGAAAGCATTCTGCACTACATGATCTCAGCCTAAAGCATTTCTTTATATAATTCCGAAGACTAATTCTTAACATCACTTCTTATTCTTGCTAAACAGTTTTCTTTGGGAAATTGATGTAAGATTTAGGTTCTCTCTCAACAGATATTAGTGAGTATCCCCTGATGAAAAAGTCTTGGTCCCTGCTCTCAAGAAGCTACAATATTAAAAAAACTAAAATTATAAATAATTTATTGTTTTTAAATATAAGAGCAGACCTCAGAATATGGACAGTATGATTCTTCCCTTCACTTACCACATACTGCATTTCTGAAAGCTGAATATCAAGTCACCACATAATGCCTTTCCGAAAGTCAAAATAGCAGCTATTTACTGCACACTTTTCTTTCTTCATTCTTTTCTCTTTTTTGGCCTCAATTATTTACTAAGTTCCATTTACACACTTACTTTAAAAACATTTATTGATCACCAACTTATACATAGCACTGTCTTAGACAATTAGAATATAGTGGCCTCTGCTCTTTAGGATACTACAGGATATTAAGCAAACAATCACACAATCCATGTAAAGCTGATTAGCCCAGGAGAAAGCCAGAAAACAAAAGAAAGAAGAGTGGGAAAAAACCTTTAGAAAGAACTTAGAGTTTTCTGCAAAAGGGGCCATGAGATAATTCATTAGTATAATAGCTCCCCCAGGTTTCATATCTAACTTCTAAAGATCAAGGTGGTTTCTCTATGAAGGACTCATTGGGTAAAGGAAAACTCAGAACTATGATGAGAAATCCTTATTCGGATTAGCCAAAAAGAAACCAAGCGAGAATCAGACATCTTTCAAAATATTAAAAGCAAAAGGCTTTTGTCTTTTTAGATTGTCATCTCTCCATCCATCTGTTTCCTGGGAAAATGACAGCTCTTAATTCACACCATCCTAAAGAGGTCTTCAAAGTATCCACATTTATAGAAGCTTCTGAATAAATTAAGAGTGTAGGAGTGATCACTAGAGCCTTTCAAGGACATCTTCTGGGGCCTGGAGGAATTTAAGGAATTACACTTCCCAGTGTTGTCTTAGAAAAAGATTTTCCTGAACTGGAACTCCTCTTGCTGCCTCTGTCGTTTTCCACTCTGAAGACACATAGGCCAGGAAGAAATGACCATATTTAAATTCAGATTCTCACAAAACTCACTTCAGTGATGCTCTCAGGTTGGAAGTATCAGCCCCCGAATGAAACCCCCTAACTACCGTGGCATCCCATTCATAAAATCAAACCACAGAGTCAATTTCATAATCACACAGATCACCACAGCCATTCTTAAGAAAGGAGTGAAAGTGTTCTATTAGAATGCAATTCTGCATGTGAAGTGACAGAATCAGCTCCAGCTTACAGAAGGCACGAATAGAAACAGCAATTTTCTAAGATAGTACACTGTAAAATTTCATCCTAATGTGAATAGGTAACATAAGATTTTGAAGCATTGTGTTTTTGAAGCATTGTATTTAGGACAAAGAACGCAATTATTAAATTTCAACCCTAAAAACATTAAACCTATTGTGCGTATTTTCCAGAGACCTGGAAAGGATAGAGATTCCAAATATAAACACACAAATGTTTCAACCCATGAAGAATCTTTCTCACATGTATGTATGTATGAAGAATGGAAAAGAAAGCATGGTGAAATGTTTCGAATGTTCTAGTGTAAACTGTCTAATGTATCACTGCAATGTGTTTTTATGCAACAACAGTCTTTTTATTGAGAACTTTTTAATTTTGTCACCTTTGGTCCCTGTTCAAATAGAGTTCAATATTTTGATGTGCGACATGAATGACCATTCTCTCTGGAAACATGCTGTTTATCCAATTGAGGCCCAATAAGAGATCAGGGTACCAGAATGCCACATATTACACAAGATGAAGTTACTGGCTAAAGGGTACTCAGGCGACCTGGAAACATTAATTCACCTCACATGAGTGAGCAGTCGGCTGCTCTAAGATTTGAGCCCTTAGGAAGAAAGGTGCTATATAAATTCCAGGTGTTGTTACTGTAACTAAGTGCACTACAGAATGGAGGTAATTAATCTTTATAGTAGTTTTTGATAAGTCACTTTAATATATTTGGCTAAAGTGCACTGTGTAAGTTGTGTTAATATATGTGTTTATAACAGTATCATTTCTTTATCAAATGTGTAATCTATGTGTTCATGATTTCAAAAATTAACTATTGTTATCCACAAAAATAGGGAGAATTCGATGTGAAATTACAAGTTGGGTGCAGCAGGTGGATGAAATGGTTGATATGAAGGTGCTCCTTGGGAGACGTTTTGTTTATGTCTGTGCAGCAGGTGTGATTTCCACAAGACAAGTGTTTGACGCATATCCCATGGTTTTGTTAATTTCTCTGGCACCATTAGACAAACATTCAGTGAGGCTATCATTTCCTTATTACAGGCAGAATGTGAGGTCTTCTTAGAATAGAGAAATTCAACCTTTTTAGGACTTGATGGAGAAGCTGCTGTTTTAAGTAGAGATCTCAGGTCAAGGTCAGGAAGTATGCGACAATGAGCAGAAAGCACGGTAGCTTAGCTACTTCCTTACTAAGTGACCTACTTATTCCTCTTTCATCTCCTTGTTCTTCACTTATTGAAACACCTCCACCTGTCACCCCCATTCCTTCCACCTGTCAACCAGGAGTATGGTCACGGCGTGAGGGGAGGTTGAACCCCTTAGAGACCCAAGGTGGCTCTATCGAAGACAGGGGATATAATACAATCCTAAAATAACCAAGAGGCCAAGTCAAGGGTGTGCCAGGGATTCCAAGCAAATAAGAAAGTCATATGTCAAGTTCCTTTCACTGAATGCCAGATATTAGGAAGCCTAAAAGTAAGATACTTGAGGGCAGGGATTACCTCCTATTTTTCTACCTGATCCATCCAGCACTAAATTATCCATCATCCATTTGCTCATCCAAGAAATATTTGCTGAGTACCTACCATGTGCCAGGCACCATTCTAGATGCAGAGAACACAGTAATGAACAAGAGAGAGAATATCTGTCCCATGGAGCCTCCATTTAGCTTTAAGAACCAGAGAGTAAATGAGCAAACAAATAAACAGTTAATAAATGCTATGAAGATAAGTGAAACAAGAGAAAGGGATAGAGAAGGATTTAGGTGGTTTAGGTGGAAGTCAGACTGATGTGACATTTGAGTTGACCTGAACGGAGGGAGGGAGAAGCCCTGGCAATGTCCAGGGAAGACTCGACATACCCATACCCCTACCCAGACTGTAAATACGCTGACCACAGGCAAACCTACATTATCCTCTAGAAATTGCTTAAGCCCTTTCAGACCCTGGTAAGAAATCCACATTCAAGGCGGCTGCTTGTCCTGCCAGCTCCAGTGAGACTGAACTTTCCTAGTCTCAGAGAGCCTCCCTTCCTGCCAGTGTCAGGGGAAGGAAGGCTAAAGTGAGCAGACCTCGGTGTTTAAAACTAAGGACAATACGGTAATGCTTTTAGTGAGTTACAATAGGTTCCTTACATCCCATACCCAAGCTCCTGAATGTTTGCTAGAGATCAATCTCACAATGATAATCTACTTTTTATAACACCCTAGAGAATAATCCAATGTGATGGAGGTAAAAATAGAGGCTCTGAGATTTCAGACTTTCATGTCCTCCCTTAACTCTCCCCAGTCAAGCCACTGAATTTCTATGTCCTTTAGGTTCCTCATCTTTAAAAGAAGGACACAACCTAGAATAACATAATACTTAATGACTCTGAGATTTCAGACTTTCATGTCCTCCCTTAACTCTCCCCAGTCAAGCCACTGAATTTCTTTGTCCTTTAGGTTCCTCATCTTTAAAAGAAGGACACAACCTAAATAACATAATACTTAATGGAAACCTTTCTAATTACATAAACATTACTAAGCAAAAATAAACAAACCTAGCGAGTTGCACACCTAACGTAGAGTTACAGCCCCGATAGGATTGCAACTGTAGTTTCTGTGTCATTGCTGTAAAGTGACTCTTTTTTTCCCTTTGACTTTAGTTATTTCAAAAACTTTCGGTACTGCTCCTATGCTCCCCATGTCCGAATATGTATGCCCTTGACTGACGGCATTTCTTCAGTTGAGGACCTCTTGGCTAACAATATCCTCAGAATATTTGTCTGGGTTATAGCTTTCATTACCTGCTTTGGAAATCTTTTTGTCATTGGCATGAGATCTGTCATTAAAGCTGAAAATACAACTCACGCTATGTCCATCAAAGTCCTTTGTTGTAAGTATGTTTCCTATATAAAAAGATTTAGGGTATCTGCTGTGAGCTGTGTGCTAGATTATATGCATATATTGGCCTTCAACAAATGGCATTTAATATGAATTATATATGTTGGGAAAATTTTTTCTTCTAAATATGAAGGAACTGCTCTTTATGGCTCTGTTTTAGATTGCATGATCTACCTAAGGGGGTTATGTCTCGGAAATGGAGTAACAGGAAGCTGATAAGCAAGTGATGGATTATGGAGGAAGTTTTGTGGGTTGTAAAATTAAGCCTAACTTCAATTACAATAACACCCATGCTCCCTAAGTCCAGAAAATGATTCCCTTTATTAACTATTGCAAGTAAAACATGTTTACTGTTTAAAAATTAGCCCTTCCTCTCTTTCAAAAAATTCCCCCTCCCACTTTTTAAACTATAAAACAAGGATATAGTGCAGTACTTTTGAAGTAGTACAGATTTTGAAGTCTGTACTCTAGTAGGTGCTTATGTTAATCCATTTAATACAGGATGAAGGAACTAGACCTAATCAGAACACTAAAATGCTGGAACTAGACTTAACCAGAAAACTGGGAACTACCAACATACACTGTTTCGATTCTCCCGCAGGTGCTGACTGCCTGATGGGTGTTTACTTGTTCTTTGTTGGCTTTATTGATATCAAATACCGAGGGCAGTACCAGAAGCACGCCTTGCTGTGGATGGAGAGTTTACAGTGTCGCCTGATGGGGCTCCTGGCCATGCTGTCCACCGAAGTCTCTGTCCTGCTGCTGACCTACTTGACTCTGGAGAAGTTCCTGGTCATTGTCTTCCCCTTCAGTACCATTCGTCCTGGAAAACGGCAGACCGTGGCCGCCCTCATTTGCATCTGGATGGCGGGACTTTTAATAGCTATAATTCCATTTTGGAATGAGGACTATTTTGGAAACTTTTATGGGAAAAATGGAGTATGCTTCCCACTTTATTATGATCAGACAGAAGATATTGGAAGCAAAGGGTATTCTCTTGGAATTTTCCTAGGTAAATAATCTTCTTCATTTCCTGGAAAAACATAATTTTGATAGAAATACCTTAAATTTCAGCAAAGGCAGATTTGTCTATTTTGGAAATTAATATAGTCAAGACTGGGTACTTTTTAAAGAAAAGTTCTCACTATGTATTCATAAAAGTTTTTATTTAACTTTTATTATAGAGATTTAGTGTGGAAAGCAAAGATGTACTATCAGGATTTCTGGATGATCTTTTTATTATCCAGAAATCTTTTGATTTCATGTTTATGTGTGGTAACTATGAGCTGGAGGAATTCTAGTGTAATGCCTAGTCCTGGAACCCTACCAAGTTATTTGAAGTCATGTTCTTTTACAATGTAGTTATGAGTTAAAAAATTATACTAAAATTCTGAACTAACTAGCAGGAGATATCTAAATGGAAATACCAGGTAGGTTTATTGCTTTTTGGTAAATATAGCTTTTAAGCCAGCACTGAAAGGATGCTTAATAAACTTCTTTCTTTTTCAGTTTTCTTAATTCCCCCTAATTTTTTTAGAAAAGACTGTACATTCTCTTACAAATGAATAACAAGTTTAGTCTTTAAAGTTAAAAACTTTTTTCTAGTTTCTAATATGTGTCACTCCTGCTTAAAATTAAGGCCATTCCCATGTCCTCTCTTTAACTAGGGCAGTATTTTCATTTTAACTCTCCCTCCCATCTTTTCCCACTCATCCAAGTTGTCAGCAAGCTCTATTGCCCTTTTCTAAATTAAATAGTTTTTATCAAAATTTGCTCTGTCTTCTGTCCTTCTAGCCTCTGCCCACTGCTGTTGCCTTAGTTTAAAACTTCAATACCTCAACCTTAACCATTTCTGGTCTTTTCTCCCCCCGGGGTCTTCCCCCTCCTCCCATTTTTCTGTTCACTATCACTGTTTTAATCTCTGTGGTTATCAAAACAACTGTGTATGCCTCTGCTCAGAGACTTTCAATAGCTCCCTCCTACTATCCAAGGTCATTTAAATTAGTCACTTAAAACTCATCATGAATGGTCCTAACCATCGTTCCCAGCTCTTCTCCATCTACTTCTCTTCCTCCTCTGAAAAATAAAACACTTTCTTTGCAACATTTTCATAATACTGCTCACACCTACCCTGACTGGTAGCTATTTGTTCATAGATATATCTTTCCCAGGATATTGTGGGCCATTCTTTATATTTCATGTATCTGTATATCATGACTCATTTTCTCATTGCTCCCAGGACAGGTGCACTTAATAGAGACCCTCCCTGACACGCACACACACACAGAATATGACATTCATTGATTCAACGAGTACCCATTTAGCACCGACTATCGGCTGTGTACTATACTGGGTACTGAAGATACAACATATTTGGCTCTCACAGACCCTACAGACCAGAGAGGAGGATGCAAACAAGGAAACGTGGCTTTACATCACAGGCTGATAAATGCTGTGATGGAAGAGTACAGAGTGTTCTAGGAGCCCCAGATCTGAGGACCAGGAAAGGCTTTCCAGTAGAAATAAATCCAAACTGAGGCCCAAAGGATGAAAAGGCACCAGCCAAGTGAAGGCAGAGGAGGCGGGCAGGGGCTATGTTCCAGGAAAAGACACAGTGGATGCAGAGGCCCAGAGCCAGGGAACAGGATGAGATGAGGAGCCAAAGAAGTTCAATGTGGCTGGATCTTACAATGAAGACAGGGGGGTTGGCTGAAAGGGGTTAAGTAACTGTGATATATTCCAGATAGATAAAGAGATACACACACACACACACATACCAGCATCATCTGTTTGCACGTGAGCAAAGGAGTCCTAGAGCTCTAGATAAATGATGAATATAAGAATACACAATATTTTAATTTACTTTTTATTTGAGAATAGTTTTAATTTTAGCAAAAAGTTGCAAGGATATACAAGTTTCCATATACACCCCACCCAGTTTCCTCTATTGTTAACATCTTAAATGCATTACTCTACTGCATTTAGAGCATACACTTTTGTCCCATCTCTATGTCTGTTTTCAGAATTTGGACTGGAGGAGGACATTCTAACATAGTCGCTTTGTTTTATACTTTACTAAACCTTCTGACAAAGGACCTAAGACAAACCAGTTTTATATAATTCTACTGTATGGCTCCACAGTAAGATTCCATGTGGTATGAAATGTTTTTGATAAAAATAACAGATCACCTTAAATTTCAAGTATTTTTTCCCTAGACTTCACCAGTCACACATACAGCCTAGGTTCAGATGAACATTTTTTAAACAACTTTGAAAATATATGCAAATCGTATGTTCACTATGAGGAATGAGATGATCACTCTTAGGAATTTTATTACAGCAAGAATAAAGCAAACTAAGAAACTAAGAAGTCAGCCTTACAGGGGATAGCAGCATTAAGTGAGAATCTTGTGAATATATTTGGCCCCAAAAGAGTGATTCATACAGTTGAATTTTTTACTTTTTTCTTATTTCTTTCTTTTTCCTAAAATGAGTCTAACATGTTCTGAATCATAGTAATTTAAATTACTGTAAGCAACCTGAAGAAAAATAAAAATGTAGTTTTGTTCTACGTATTATTTTATTTAAGACCAAAAAACATGACGAATAATATTTCTGAAGGAATTATGCTTATGATAAATTCCAAAGTTATCTTATTCATATTCATAAGATAAAGAAATGGGGTTGTATTTATTTTTGTGTGTATGATTAAAATAACCCCTTAAGGTTTGAACATGTGAAAGCTAAAAAAAAGGTAGCTCTTTTCATGCTTTAAAAAAGTCAGTGTTTACTTCATGCCATACCTATATCTGAATTGCAGAAGTCTTTAATTCTTCATAAAGGGTTTATATATTTGAAGTCTCTTTTTGATCTGGCAAACCCAATTCCTTTATCTTAGTTCCTTGAACTCGGGATTTTAGCTGAACACCACTGGGCTTATACAAGAGAACGCTGCTTGGAAGTACCAGTGTAAGGGGCTAAGGCCACAGTATTTTTATTATTGACTTATCCACCTGAGATGTTAAGAGGTGTGCTTTTCCCAACAGGTGTGAACTTGCTGGCTTTTCTCATCATTGTGTTTTCCTATATTACCATGTTCTGTTCCATTCAAAAAACCTCCTTGCAGACCACGGAAGTGAGCTATCACCTTGGAAGAGAGTTGGCTGTTGCAAATCGTTTCTTTTTTATCGTGTTCTCTGATGCCATCTGCTGGATTCCTGTATTTGTAATTAAAATCCTTTCCCTCTTCAGGGTGGAAATACCAGGTCAGTCCCTTCCATCCTTCCCAAGTACATTGTGCTTCTCATGCCCTTTGTTTGATGAGGCCAGGATCTAGGACAGTTCCTTACACATCCTAAATTCTCCATAAATACCTACGGCTTCCGTACAAGGAGTTATTACTTCCCCCAGTGTTTTATCGTCGGTATTCCAAGATAGAAGCTGGGTAGTGGTACAATCCAGCCAAAAAGAGTAAAAAACAGGAGCTAGAGAAAAACTAAGTTTGAGCATCTTGCTTCTGCCTGAGCTAGATAGCTTTAACCAGGGGTACACATAAAAAAAAAATCAAAATATACATGCCCAGGTTCCACCCCGACCCCAGGATTTGGTCTCTAGGGGCTAAGGCCTCTGCATGGGCTCTGTGGAGTGCTAGATGTTCCCAGGAAGTGCCTCACTGAAAAGGCCAGGTTCCCAACACAGACCCCAACTTTAACCAAAGAAAATCAGCTTTTACAAGTTAGGATTTTACGTGAAGCCCTTTCTGGGATCTAGAGTTCACAGCCCTCCAGTGGTCACCCAGGGTTTGAACCCAGCTCTCGGTGAAACAGAGTTTGAAATCATCTTCTACTCATTGTTTCAGCCGATTGAAGATCTACCTGGGGAGCTGATCCAGGGCAGGAATTGTGTCTTGTTCATCTTGGTACTCCAGTGTCAAGCCTGGTGACTGACACACCAAAAGCCCTTATCAAAGAGTGATGAATGCACAAATGACAAACAGCTGTAACAACCTGTGTCCCTCTGGCTGTGCAGAAGTCACATGAGGCCTTGTCAAATGCCTTGCTGCAGATGACCCACAATGTCCACCGCATCCCCTTAACCGATCAGCTTCGTCCCCACACCAGGCGTAGACGTCCCTTAAACCATGTAAAACGTGGAAGTGAAAGTCAGGAGGAGGGAGATCAGGGCTGAATACACGAGAGCCTTTGCTGGATAGTGAGAGCAGAAGCCATAAAAATGTGTGTGAGGTCACTTGGGGAGAGCCAGGTGTACATGAGGAGCAGAGTTAATTAAATGTTAATGGTCACAGATGTTCACTTGATGAACAGTCTCCAATCTATTACCACTATTTGGACATCTCAATTTTTACATCCTAACATTAAAATTCAGTAGGACTTAAATGTCCATTGGCCTCCATTGCTCACAGAATAAAGTCCAAATACTAGGATTAACTTTGTTATATTTCTTACCTCCTACCACATCCTCATATATCCTGTGATCCAGGCCCATTGGAATGATCAGGCTTTTTTCTTCTGCACTTTTCTGATAAGACATCAGCCTTTGCGAAGCTGTTCCCTCCACCTGGATTATACTTTCAATCTATAAAATTCTAGCCCCTGTCATCCTTCGAGCCCCAACCCAAATATTCTCTCTCCCATGGTGGCATTCCAGACCTCTCCCCACCCCACCTCCATCCAACCCGGTTGCTTAAATGTCCATGACCTCACTTACTAGCCTCATTTGAACTGCCTCATATCAGCACTATTTTTGAATGAGTCCACTGTTCCCTTCAGATTATAAGCTCCAGGAGGGTGGGGAGCATGTCTTATTTATCTTTGCATTTTCCACAGTGCTTTGTATGTAGTGCTATTCAATAAATGCTTTTTCAATTAAAGAAGCTGAGCTTCGTCCAAGGATGGTGGAATGGATGGGATTTATCATCCCCCTCCCCACTCGTGTCTCCACACCTTTTGATGCCCTTCCCCACCGCAGGCACCCCCATCTCTCAGAGGAGGGAGAAGGCAGCCTCACATGGTGAGAGAAGGATCCCTCAGGGAATGAGGCAGGAGTCCCAGGTCCCTATCCTAATCCACCACTGACCTGTAGAGGGAGTTTAGAGAGCTCACCTCACCTCACCTAGACTATTTCTAGACAGTCTCTCAAATTACTTTCACGTTTAATATTTTGTAAGTCTGTTAACTCCTTGAGGCATTTCCTCTCTGAATTAGTTTTCTGGGGCTGCCATAACAAGGTAACACAGAAATTTATTTATTTTTTTCACAGTTCTCAAGGCTAGACATCCAAGATCAAAGTGTCATCAGGTTGGGTTACTCCTGGGGCTTCTCGTTGTCTTACAGAGATGGCCCCTTTTGCTGTGTCCTTACATGGCCTTTTCTCTGTGTGCACATCCCTGGTATCTCTTCATGTGTTCAAATGTTCTCTTCTTATAAAAACACCAGCCAGATTGGAATAAGACCCACCCTAATGACCTCATTTTAACTTAATCACCTCTTTAAAAGCCCAATCACCAAATTCAGTCACATTTGGAGATATTGGGGTGTATTAGTCCATTTCTGTTGCTTGTAACAAAATATGTGAAACTAGGTGGTTTATAAAGAAAACAAAATTTGTTGCTTACAGTTTCTGAGGCTGGGAAGTCTGAAGTCCAAGGAACACATCTGGTGGTGGCAACAGTGACCCCTCGTATTGCAAGATGGTGGAAGCAGAGAGAGACGAACCTCTCATGCGCTCTTCTTTTAAAGCCCTCAGAACCACGCCCCTGACCACCATTTTTAATCCATTCACTACTGCATGGTCCTACAATCCAATCACCTCTTCAAGGCTCCACCTTTCAATTACCATAATAGGATTTCCCACCCTCTTAACAGTCACAGTAGGGGGCCAAGTTTCTGACACATAAAACTTCAGGGACACAGTTCAGCCCACAATACTCTGTGATCTAGAATCCAGAGATGTCTGGTGACCAAAGGTACCTAATGGCAGCAGGAGTGACCATCATCCTCAGAGAGTCTAAGACACTTTATGTGATAATGAACTTAATAACTACCTCAATGAAGCCAACTAGAACAGGAAAAAATGTCCTATGGAAATATCATTGGGTCACACACCAGTTTTTCACTACATTTATAATTCAGTACTTTGAGGTTTGTCTTGAACACCTCAGTGGTCCTAAGAGAAAAGTCTTTATCACACTTGATAAAGTCCCTTCTTGCTTGCCCAACTTCCCATAGCATTGTAGAAAATGCTGCGCTCATGGACCTAAACCCACCCTGTCCCCACCCTCCACAAACTCTACTGGTCATGACACATCACTGATAGTACCTGGGGTCAACCCAAAAGATAAGCCAGCTTTAGCCCTCCTATCCCAGAACTCAGCTGCTCATCTTAAATTAGGGAGTCTCCCTGACACTGAACGGAAGGTCCCATTCAGAGTGGAACTTACCTGTGGAACTTGTGCAGGCTGCTTGTCTTTAATCAAAAGCAGGGGCCAGCTACAAGGCATCGAGTTTTGATTGCAACTCCCTTTGGGGGCACGACAGACAAAAGGCAATTTACTTTGTTTTTCTTCAATCATTAACTATTAAGATCATCTAATTATTTTAAATTAAAGACAGATAATACAAACTTTGTTTAATAAGTCTAAGATAGGCTAAAATTTATATTTTTTCCTTTTATATTCTTTTTCAGCTAAAAAAAAATGAGGACAAAGAAGAGAAGATGGGATGGGAAAAGAGGGAAGCAAATGTGGAAAAGGAGAAGGGAGGGAAAAAGGGAAGGAGAAAAGAACAGACGAGAGAAGGTCGTCAGCTGAGCAGTCAGAGATGAAATGGAAAAGACAGAGAAGGGAAGAAAGAAAAGGATATTAGGAGCAAAGAAGGATCAGAGAAGAACAAAATGACAGTGGTTAAAAGATAAGAAAGTTAAGGGGTGGAGGAGGAGGAGAGGGAGACAGAGGACAGTGAGAGAAAGTATCACTGGCCTTACTATCTAGCTCTCACCCAGGCTGGGAGATCTTTGAAACATGGAAAAGGTGGCAGGGGGCAGCATCATGGGGTGGGGTTTGACAATCACAGACATTGGTGCTGAAAGGGATATCAACAGGGCTGACAAAGGCCCAGCCCCCGAAATCAGGCAGAGCAGGTGAGGCCAGGGAGCATAAGTGATTTGCCTGCGGTCACACAGGCAAGAGGTGTCTGACCATGGGAGCAGGCTGCTTTTAAATGCGCTTTTAAATGTATCTTTAAAAATACATGTACTTCTAACCAAGCAAATGATACACTCAGGAAGGACACTATCATTCCAAATTTCTCCTCACGAGGAACTTGAGCCTCTTTTCCTGAACATTCTATTGGCATTTGTGAGGCTGCGCACAGAAGGAATCCATCAAGTCTGGGGGGTGCGTTGCTTTCAGTTCTTCAGATCTACAGTCTCCACTTATAGGATGATACGACAGCAGGAGTAACAGAGCAGGACAATAAACCTTGGATACTGGATGGGTTAAGAGCAAGGTCATATCTGGCTCCTGGACCAGAAGTTGGCTGAATCCTGTTCTATTGATTAAGAATTATTTTCTCATTCTCTTACTTTTCTATAAAGGAAAGTAATAAAGAGCAAAAGGAGTACATTATATAGCAATTTATAGTTTACAAAGTGTTTCCACTTATCTGCTCTTGTTTGGCCTCACAACAACCTACAAATTAGTTATTGCAACTCAAGAAAGTTAAATGGCAGGACCTTGAATCCAAGCTCCTGTGCTCTTCCAACAAAGAGATTTTCAGTGCGGTGAGAGGAAACTTAAATGTACTAGCTAGCTCTTTCATAAGTAGCACCGACTGCAAAGTATTACTTGTATTCTGTGCCTATGTATCACCTTAACTTCTTCTTTTTTTTTTTTTTCATACTTTGTTTTCTTCTTCAGGCACAATCACTTCCTGGATAGTGATTTTTTTCCTTCCAGTAAACAGTGCCTTGAACCCAGTCCTCTACACTCTCACAACCAGCTTTTTTAAGGACAAGTTGAAACAGTTGCTGCACAAACATAGGAGGAAATCAATTTTCAAAATTAAAAAAAAAAGTTTATCTACATCTATTGTGTGGACAGATGACTCCTCTTCACTTAAACTTGGAGTTTTGAACAAAATAACTCTTGGGGACAGTATAATAAAACCAGCTTCCTAGTAATGGTTTTGGGTCATTTTCAATGGACTACATAAAACAAGGTACAGCTTTTGGAAGATGACACCTGCAATGCTTTTCATCTTTACCAACGGCAAGGCTTTCTCACGGAGAGCACAGCAGAATGACTTCTGGCACTGCATTCGACGGCAGTCGTACTATGTAGCAACCGTGCTGAGAACTGCACCGAAGGATTCTTCTGATCATTTCATGCCTGATACGCACAAGTGAATCCATATGTAGTAAAGCCGATATGCAGTTGATCTCTAGCTAGTCAACACTACCAACCTACCAATGAATGCCCACATGCTGGCACTGCATGATCTGCTTTTACATCAAGTTGCATTGTCCGTAAAATAAAAACATTCACCACATCTTATTCTAGTGTGGCCATAATGACATAAACCTAACATTTCTCCTTGCTTTTTCAATATCAAATAAAACCATCAGCATCCTGCTGAATTGATCTTGCAAAGGAATTCTGAGATGTTCACCCACCCCAAGTCCTAACCTGTGGAGGCTGGTGGAGTAGCAACTTTGAATGCAGAACTTCATACAAGATTACCAAGTCTAACATATGACAGGAGAGACATGATGAAACCTAGGACCATTCACCTTTTTGGCTTTTATTTAATGTCAGAAGTGCTGAGATCTTAAGATATTTTTCCTAAGGTTTCCCAGGGCACAAAGGAAAATTGGGCATGCCCACTGCCAAAAATTGTACTATAATATTTTTTAAGTGTAATTTCTCCAGGGCAGTATCCCTATTTCTGGTAAGTTCTGCCTTCATAGAAAGCATGGATAGGAGGTGAGAAAGGGGATTTAAGAATAGTGGTTTGATTAGGGACCATCTGCTCACTTTAAGTTTCCATTGTTTTTAGCAAAAAGACAAGTAAGTTTGAATTTGGTTTCTGAGAATAAAAAATACTTGTGAAGACTGGGACATTTTTTATACTGAAAGTTTATATGTGAAAAAAATGAATCGGGTAAATAAAGTTATATTTTGCATCTGTCCATATACTATTTTAAGCCCAACAAAGACCATGGATAGGGTTAATTGACTGTTAAGCATGTTTCTCCTGACAGAGCACACAGCTAGGAAACACAGCACTTCAGTTAACAAGATACATCCCACATTTTTCTTTCTGCCCCCTTCTGCCACAGCATGAGACAATCTCTTCACTGTGCACTTCATTCTGAGTTCCTTTAACGAGGTAAAATGTAAGCAGCTGCCTGAGAACCACATCACCTTCTACTGCATATTAAATGGAATGCCCTTTTATCCAGTAGCATCCAGGGGAGAAAGAACCTCAGTGTTTATATGTCACGGCCATTCTGGTAATTACTTGTTATTACTTAATATTGACTAAAACTAGAATGTGATTTCCTTCATCTTGATCAAGTAAGATATTTCTCACATAAGTGAAATCTTTCCATTGAGATTCTAGAAATAATGTTCCTACCCATTGACTAGGGTGCCCTTTTTCCTCATGGTTTCAAAATTTCTCCATCTTTTCTCTTCAATATGATGAATTGCTTACTAACTTATTTTCTAGATTCACTGATATTTTATTAAATTTCCTTTGCCAGTCCTTGATCATCGTGATTTATTTCTTAATACCTTCTGCAACACCAGGCGCATAAATAAGGGATAGACCCTGCACCTAGGGAATTTTAATCTTAGCACAAATGTGTGCCTCTGCTCCTGAATAGCATCATCTATGGGCCATGAACAAAGCCCCTGAGAACTGTTGTTTGTGAATGTCGCACTGCTGACGTGAGGAGAAGCACAAGACCAGACGCCCCAGGGAAGACGGCAGCTGTGGGAAAAGTGCAAGGTGTATATTGGTCAGCAACAAGCCAAAAGATGGCATAACACTGAAATATGACAGCTTAGTGATTTGCAATCTTCTGTACTGCTATACAGATAGAAAACTGTTAGAAATATGTATGATTTTACCAAATAGCCTTTTATCTGGATTGAGTGAGATCTTCTGTATCAGGTCAAACCTGTTCTCTAAACCCAGTATTTCTATTTGGTTATGATAAGACCATCTGTATTTATGAACCATTTTCCATGCCACTATAAACATCAATTAAATATCACTCCAGAATTCAAGAGGCCATAGACTGTGCCTTCTCTGAGTAGGAGAGGGTGAGGGTGAATCACCAGCTCCACATTCCCACCATGCACTTGTACTCGCATATGACTGACATCTTGTCTTGAAGGGGCTAAGAAAAGATATCCCGAAAAGTCAATACAAAGCCTCAGATGAATGTACAGAAAGAGGGTGTGTGGTTTGTCTGTGTTAGACATAGGTAAGCTTGTTTACATAGCTTGTTTCATTCTCAAGTCTCATTTATTTTTTCCACCAGAATAGTTTATGTCCACTGTAGTTGCTGAAATAGCTTCTTGATAATAGGGGCTTTAAGTGAAATTATGTATATTTGAGTTTTGTCCACAGGTAGCAATATCACCTTTCCCCAGCCTACCTTGCACCCCAGCTCCACAGCTCCATTCATATGGACTCCATAGCGTCATGAAACTGTAAAAACCCACCTATTGCTCCAGTGTTTATCTCTCACAGATGACTCTGGTGCTTTCTAGAAAATCTGGTGATTTGCTACATACAAATAGTCTTAAAAAGTTCAAGTAGATGCATATTATCTCTCAATTCCATTTTTCCATGAACTTTTTAAAGTACCCTCGTGTCTGCTCACGCTACATTTTTAAGAATTTACCTCACCCAAGGTGATTCTTCACTCTGCTTTACTATCCTCCAGTTAGTAAGCAATGCAGAGATCCAAAGAATGCACACGATAGAAATAAGAATCAGTAGTGTTACCTGTTATATCTAAGTTAAGTGCTCCAAGGGGGTCTGATGGAAATGGATCTTCCAAATTCCAAAACCAGGAATACATGTGAGACATATTTCTTTTTAGTTTTTGCAGTATAGCACAAATGGGCATATATAAACTTGCCTTAAGCAATTTTACCCAAGAAATAAAATATTGAAGATAAGTATTTGTATTTTCTTACTCTCTTACCCTTATGAATAAGAAAGGGGGAGGTCTCTCTTTATATTTATCTGTTTTTATACTCATTTATCTGTTTATATGTCAGTTTCCTGACATCCTGTTTATGCAAGATGGAAGATGCATATTTAATAATGATAATGTTCATTTCTGAACCAGGAAAATGAGACTATTCTCCTTTTAAATGGCTTTACAGTCAGAGACTTCAAAGTCCTTAAGAAATATTGCCTGAAGCCATATAAGCTGATGAAACCTATTACTCAATATATTTCATTAGAATAGTCTTCAGGATATTTGCCCACATGCCACAAATGGGAGAAATAAATTGCAAATAAAGAAACAGGGAACAAGAAGGCCAGGTTACAAAATTGCAGATCCAGGAGTGGGAATCTTCTGCTGTCTGAAGCCCACATTGATACTTCTTACCTCCAGGCTCTGAGCAAACTCATAACTATTTTGAGGTATAAACTCATATCTAGTTTTGACACAAAAAGAAATTATTTCTGGACCACCTGGGAACCAATAACACTTCTACTGGTTTAGCAATTCTCTGAATTCATGGTGTCAAGGTATTGACTAAGTGATGATTCTATAATGGAAGCTATACCCTTTTCTGCTACAGGCAACACACGTTTATGGCAAGGAAACACAGGGTCACAAGTCTGAGGGCTAGAGCCACAGATCCACTTCAACCATCAACTACTTACATGACCCAAGACAAATATCTTTAAACCTCTTCTCTTCTCTGTAACTGAGTTTCTTTAAGATCGTATCACATAAACAGATGTCTGGTCTCCTTTCTATTAAGATCTATTATGTGGATAAAACTACATGCCAAAAGCCCAAGTGTTAAGCATCTAAAAATTTACATCAAGTACATTCAGAGGATCATTCAGTTCTCAGATTCCTAGGATATTACACACTTTTCAGGAAGACTTGAAGCAAAGGGTACCAAAGTTCTGAAATCCACTTCTTTCAGCAAAGGCTTACAGGACCCCATTCTGCTATGAAAACAATACCGAAGCAAACCTCAGATAATGAAGATTTTCTAAAGCACGGCAGCTTACAAAAGTACAACAATTGAGTTCAGCTTAAAAATACGGTGAGCTATTGCTAGCAAAATCTAGGAATGCAGAGATCAGGAAAACAAAAGGCAATCATTCTAACTACAATCATCAACTGGTCTCCTCATATAGGTATACAGATAAGTCCACTACCAACTACAGTATCCTACAAAACAGACATAAGTGCACAGGCATGTCCAGCACTTATGAGTGGATATATTCCTGGGAAAAGTGTTGTGGGATAAAGAGAAAACAACATAACTAATTTCCCCACAGAGCCAGGATGGCACATTCTTGATCGGGATTGACGTCCACCGCAAGCAAGTCTTGCACCAGCAGCCATACACACCCTTCTTTGTATCAACAATCTCTCCCTCTCTCTACCAGCTCTTTCCCCTCAGCTCACAATGCTGACATTTCTCACATCTAAAAAGACATTCCCACCATCCTACACCCTTCTTTAGCTTCTGCCCTACACATCTTAAAAGAACGGTAAACGCTTTGTCATCAAAATCTCACCTTGTGTGGACGTCTCAGAGGACTGGATGCAGCTCCCACCCTCACATCACCTCGGAGGTTGCCCTCAAAGGGTCACCATGGTAACAACTTCAGCTTTCCTCAGCTTCCTCGCCTCTCTGAAGAATTGCTCACTGGCGACCACTTTCTCCTTCTTTAAACCCCTCTCTTGGAATGAAGGACACCACTCACTCCCGTTCTAAACTACCTCACTAGCTCTTCCTTCTCCCATCTTTATAAGCCTCCTCTTTTTCCTCTTGGCCTTTAAAAGCATATAGAAGATTCTGGAGTCTTACTCTTGGATCTTTGCTCTCCGTACATGCTTCCTTGACTTCCACCTCTCTATGGCTGCCATAAATAACTAAATTAATTTTAAAACTCTCTTTTAAAAACATAAATACAAATAGAAGGAGAATATTTTGACTGTTTTTACTAAATCTTGATACTCACTTTTTAAGCTCATCCACCAATTATACAATTTTTGTTGTAATTTCTTTTTTATATATTTAACAAATGAGTTTAAGACCTACCTAAACTATTTGTTTGGAAGATTTTTTAAAGAGATAGAAAATTCTATAAACTTAAAGAAGTGGCCCAGGCTGGAGAGGGGAGATGAGGATACTCGTAGCTCACATACAAATTTCCTCTCAATTTCATTATTTTTAGTCCATGATCTCAGCTTACATAAACTTTTTTTTTCTTTGTTTTTTGCTGGACCAAATCAGAATGTGCAAACATGTCCACAAAACGTATGAGATCTAGAAGGCGATCTTAAGGAAAAGTTTCAGACACCACCAAAAAGTCACTGGATGGTAAAGTGGAAAACTCACATTAGATGACAGTTGTCTTAGACACTAAGAGAGTTATAGTAATTGATTTCTCTTTCTTGTTTTTATGTCACAGGCAACAGCCTTAGAGACAAGTGCCATATTGTTCTGTGGCTTTTGAAACAGATCTTTCTGTGGTCATCTTACACTCTTCTTTAAGAATGCTGTTTCCTTACTTCTTTTGAATTTTTCATTTCTATCTCCCACCCTGCTCTTTGTCAGCCAATAAGGAAAGAGTTGGACATAATGTATGACTTTTAAGTAATGATATTTTTAAGAAAGTGAATCACTCCAAAAAGTATACAGCTAAATTTCTGTTGTCATTCATTCATTTACTCAATCAACAAACAAGCCTTGTGCAGCTTCCTGGAGCCAGACACAGAGCTGTCCAACAAGACCATCTCCGAGGGCTGGTAAATTCACATCTCAGTGAAATGATCACCACAAGAAAATTGTGGAACTTTTTTAGAGTTGCCATCAGAGATTGAGTCCCTTATGTTTAGCAGTTGTACCACTTTTACTCATGGGACACTCCTCCTTGTTGCAATATCTTTTCTCTTTACTTTTCTTCCTCTTGCCTCTTTCAAACTTTTTGTTGACATTTCTCACCCTTTTTCTTTTGCTGTCTCACCACACACACACACACACACACACACACACACACTTCATCTCTCTCTAAATCTGCTTTGTTGCCTCCTGGTCTCTGACCTATCTCCATCTTTCTTTTGTTCTCTCTCTCTCCCCCTCTGTAGGCAGTGTTTAGGGAGGGGTTATGAGGCTAGAATGGGGAGCAAAGTAAGATGGACAGTTGTGCTGAGCACATCAGAAAGCAGACTAATGGCTTACATTCATTTTAATGCTCGCAGTCTGCTGTAAGTGCCCTAGGTTGATATTATGGGTCTAACTAGCTAACAACCATCATATAGCAACGGGATAATAATAGAAATACATCACAGATGAACAGCACTTTATAGATTGCCATGTGCTTTCACATAGCACTTAATTTTCTGGAGATCAAGCATTATTTATTCACATGTATATTCTTTTGCAGACACATACTGCTATGGACTAGGCATCCTCCCAAAGCCCACTGAGACTTAATCCTTACTGTGACAGTGTCAAGAGGGTGAGAAATCCTGCTATGGTGATTGACAGGTGGGGCCTTGAGGAGGTGATTAGATTGTGAGGACGATGACCTAGTGAATGGATTAATCCATTGATGGTTTAATGGTGGTCATGGGCACGGTTCTGATGGCAAAAGCAGGGCACATGAGGAGCTCACTCTCTCTCTCTGCTCAAGCCATCTGCCACATGACAACCTGTGTGGCTGTGTAGAATCACCCCCAAAGATGAGGCCATTACCAGATGTTCCCTGGACTTTGGATTTCCCAGTCTCTGAAACTGTAAGCATTAAATGTTGATCCTTTATAAATTACACAGTTTCAGATATTTCTGTCTTAAGCAACAGAAATGAACTAATATACATACATACACACAAACACCTCACTATGTTGAAATTAATCCATTTTGCAACTTCACTCGCTTGTGATATAACTAAGTAAAAAGAATAAACCCATTTTTAAAGGCCTTTTAGAAACTGAGGATAAACATTTGTCACAGCTTCATCAACTGATGTTTAGAAGTAAAATGGTACATAGTAAAAAGCAGAGCATCTCACTTGAATCATTCATTCACTCACAAATATTTATTGAGTACCCACTACAGCAGGCAAAATTCTAGGTGATAAAAACACAGCAGTAAACACATAGACCTGTCTAAGTGAAGCTTACATTCTTGAGGAGTCGGGGGAATAAACAGAAATAAAGAAAATGAGCAAAATCTAGAGTATACTAGAGGATAAGAAGTTCTACAGAAAAAAATAAATCAGAGAAGTGGGAGAGCTATTCCTGCCAGAGAAGGAAAAATGGCAATGGAAGTCTTCAGTAAAAGGTGACATTTGAGTAAAATAGCCTGATGCCACCATTTCTTCTCAGTATACTTAGCTTTAAAATGGGAAAAATAATAATAACTACTTTACATAATTACTGATAGGTTTAAGAGAAGAGATGCATATTCCAGTGCATAGCCTAAAACTTATTCATTACTTAACAAATAGTAGATATGTCTTAATCTCATAAATTTTACTCATCACAAATATTCTTTTACAAGGGTATGTTAAAAAGATTGTGGAAAAATGGGATTAAAAGATAATATGAACATTTCTATTAATTTTTTGAAGACCCCTCATATTCAGAACCCGTTTTTCCATATATCACATACAATTTTAACAAAATTTATTTTCTTATTTCTAAGCTCAGATATTTAAGAAAATCTGTATGTATATACATGAATATGTGTGTATATATGCATGTGTGTGTGTATGTGTGAGTATGTGTGACATCTGTGTGGGTTTGCATTACAAATTTAGACTTCCTGCGGTCTATAAAACCCAAAGCCAAAAAATTTACCTAAAAATTAATCCTAGGATGATGATACCTCTGAAGCAACTGGAAGAACATAAATTCTATAAACTTAAAGAAGTGGCCCAGGCTGGAGAGGGGAGATGAGGATACTCGTAGCTCATATACAAATTTCCTCTCAATTTCATTATTTTTAGCCCATGATCTCAGCTTACATAAACATTTTTAAAACACAATTTTTTTCTAGAACACATATTCCCAACTCAGTCTTCACAAACATCTCGAGGATTTTATATTCTTAGATGAGTCTAAAATTTCACAGGTAATGTCTCATAGAGGACGAGGTCATAATCCAAAATTAGTGAACCATGAGGAAATTATTTACCATGAGTGAGAGCTAAAAAACACATGAAAATGGGTATTACAACCAAAACCAAAACAAACAAAAAAATTTTAGGTAACAGACTTATCTGATAAAATCAATAAACTACATATATATATACATTTTTTTTTTTTTTTAATGTGACCGGCAAGGGGATCGGAACCCTTGGCTTGGTGTCGCCCGCACCACGCTCAGCCAGTGAGCGCACTGGCCATCCCTATATAGGATCCAAACCTGCGGCCTCGGTGCTCCCAGAGCCGCTGTGCTCCCAGCGCCACACTCTCCTGAGTGAGCCACAGGTTCGGCCCAAACTATATTTTAAAATAACTAAGAAATTTTAAAAATTGAAACTGTAAAATGAACAAGACTCTGAAAAGTGCCTTTAAAAAAGAACTTCTTGTAGTGATGTTAGCAAGATAGCAAAATGGGTGTTTCCAGTACTTGCCCCTCATAGAAACATTAATTTGAACAATCATAAATGCACAAAAATACCTTTACAAGAGCTAAGGAATCCAGGCAAGAGATTACAGCACCTGGGTGGGTCACAGAAATAAGAAAGACACATTGAAGAAGGAAGTAAAGACAGTTTCACATTATCTGTGTGTGTCTCTCTCTCACACACACATATATACATGATTGTGCAGCATTATAGAGTTCTTCCAGTTCAAATTTAAAAAATGACAAATAACAACATGGAAACATTAAAAATATATTAAAGTATAAAATTCACTATAAAGGTAAGAATACAGTCAAATTCAGAATATTCTACTACTATAATGATGATGCATAAATCGCTTTTAATTCTAATATCAAAGTTAAAGGAAAAAAGTATTTTAAAAAACTATAGCTATAATAATGGGTTAATAAATACACAATGTAAAAATATGTACATTATGACATCAATAACATAAAATGTAGAAATAAGTAAAAGTAGAGTTTTTTAATGTGATTGAAGTGAAGTTGTTCTCATCTTAGAACAGACATAACTATAAGATGTTTTATGTAAGTGTATTTATGTAAATATACAAAAGAGAAAGAGAAAGGAATCAAAGCATACCACTACAAAAAAATTCAAATCACAAAAGAAGACAGCAAAAGTGGAAGAAAGGAACAAAGAAACTACAAAACAATCAGAAAACAATGAATAAAATGGCAATAGTAAATCCTTACCAATAAATAATTACTTTAAGCATAAATGGATTAAATTCTCCAATCAAAAGACATACAGTGTGGCTGAACTGTGCATAAGTGCATAAGATATGCACTTTAGTTTTAAGTGCATTCATAGTTTGAAAGTGAAAGGATGGAAAAAGGTATTCCATGCAAATGGTAACCAAAAAATAGCAGAGGTGGTTATACTTATATCACACAAAACAGACTTTAAGTCAAAAACTTGCACAGAGATAAAGATCACAATATAATGATAAAGGGGTCAATGAATCAAGAGGATATAATCAATTTAAATACATGTGCACCTAAAATGGGAGCACCTAAACATATAAAGTAAATATTTACCACCTGAAGAGAGAAATAGACAGCAATACAATAATAGTAGGAGATTTCAGTACTTTACTTCCAACAATGAATAGATCATTCAGACAAAATCAGTAAGGAAACAATGGACTTAAAGGACAAGAAGTGGGGTGATAGGTTAATAAGATTCATTGTGGTGATCATTTTACAACATATATATCTATCAAAACATCACATTGTACACCTTAAAAATATTCAGTTTTTTATTTGTCAATCATGCCTCAATAAAGTTGAGGTAAAAAAGAACTTTAATTTTTAAAAAAGTATCGATTGAAATTAAAAATTCAATGGCTAGGGCCGGCCCGGTGGCACACTGGAGAGTGCGCCACTTGGGAGCGTGGCGGCGCTCCCGCCGAGGGTTTGGATCCCATGTGGAGACCGGTTCCCGCTCACTGGCTGAGTGCGGTGCAGGCGCAACACCAAGGGTTGCAATCCCGTTGCCGGTCCCTGGTACGGGCGCGACACCGAGGGTTGTGATCCCGTTACCGGTCAGTAAAAAAGACAAAAAGGAAAAAAAAATTCAATGGCTAGTTTAAAAAGCAGATTATATACAGCTGAAGAGAAAATTACTCAGCTAGAAGTTAGACACAAGGAAACCATGCAGAATGAAGACAGAGAGATGACAAAGATAAAATATGAAGGAGATTTTTGGAGTCACAGAGGTTAGAACAAGAAGGTCAAGTGTACATTTTAAAGAAGTCCCGGATGGAAAGGATAGAAAGAATGAAAAAGAAGCAATATTCAAAGAAATAATAACTCAGAATGTTTCGCAATTAATGAACAAATCCTCATTTCTAAGAATCAAATAAGTCTTTCATAGGATAAGCAAAAGTAAATTTATATTTAAACACACTGTAGTGAAACTGAAAAATACGAGAGACAAAATAAAAGAAATCAGGGAGAAAAAGAACAGTAATTAAACTGACAGATGAACTCTCAGCAGCAAACACAGAAGTCAGAAAATAACAGGGCAATATGAAGTTACTGAAAGAATAGACTGTTAATCTAGAATTTTTCATTCAGCTACACTCTTATTTAACATATGGGTGAAATAAAAACATTTTCAGACAAACCAAGTTGGACAAAATTTACCAATTATAGAACCACACTGAAGAATTACCAAAGGATATACTTCAAAAAGAAGAAAATCATGCCCAAAAGTAAAGTATGAGATACAAGACACAATGATAAGCAAAGAAATTAGGATACATCTAAATAAATATTGGCTGTACAAAACAATACAATAAAAATATCTATTCTAATGACTATTTATGGGATAAAGGCAAGTGTGAACTAACAGATTAAAAAAAGATTTTATGATAGAAAATAATTATCATATTTAAATCTCTTAAGATACCTGCATTGCCTAGAAAAGAGTATGAATTCTGTGTAAGTTTAGATTTGTTAAAGTAAGTTTGCATGTTAAAATTTAAAGTAACCACAAAAATAATAAATATAAGATGCACAACTTCAAACCATAAGTGAGAAAAAAGAAGATCAAACTATGAAAAGGAAGAAGAATAAGGGAGAAAAGGAACGGGAGAGAAAGAGAGAAAAAAGACTATGTTAATTAAAAAACAGAAGATAAAATAATAAATCAAATATACCACTAATCACTAATAATATATGCCAAGTAAATACAAACCAAAGAAAGCTGGTGAAACAACAGTAATATCAATTAAAAACAGATCTTAAATAAAAAGTATTGTTAGGGAAAAAAAGGGTCATTACATAATGATAAACAATTCACTGTAAACACGTAAAAATTCTAAATGTGTATTTAACTAACATTATAACTTTAAGATATATAAAGAAAAAAGTCAGAATTACATGGAAAAGGAAAAAATCTATAACTTGATGGGAGATGTCAATCTACTTTTTGATATAATAGAAAGATAAAGCAAGCAAAAAATTAATAATGACATAAATTTAAATAGATGACATAAAGTTTAAAAGATTTGTTCTATTAGTTAGAAATTTATAGAACTATGCAACCCCAAAATTAGAGAAAGCATCCTTTTCAAGTGCATATAGAAAAATTACACAAAAAGACCACACAGTAGCCTACAAAGCAAGATTCAATAAATACAAAAATATCAGTATTGTACTGACCAGCACAATATAAATTAAAAATAAATAACAAAAACAACTCCACAATTATCACATATCTGGAAATCTTAAAACATAGCCTAAGTAATTTATGAATCAAAGATAAAATCATGATGGAAATAAAAAATTATTTTGAACCAAATCACAATAAATGGTGTGGAAAATACAACTTCCAAATTGCACTTAAGAAGAAATAGTTAACCTTATATTTATAATTAAATAATAACTACAAAACAACTATTCACCATGAAATAAATGGAATCAATAGTTTAAAATCTACCCACAAAAACATTTCAAAACAAATAAACCAAGTAGCCTCAGAGAATTTTTCAGGCAAGTTCCACCAACCTTCAAGTATCACTCATTTCAATCATAAATACAGTGTTAGAAAATATAAAATATATAAAGGTAGATATAGAAGCAAACTTTCTTGAAATGGTAAAGGGGATATTTTAAGACACTCTAATTAATGATGAAATATTAGAATCGTTTCTTCACACAGGAACACATCAAGGAGCCTGCTATCATCACCTCTATTTAAAGTGGTGCTGGATGTCCTAGGCCATGCAACAAGCAAGGGAAAAATTACATAAAGATTTAAAAGGTAGTAAAAGAGAGAAACAACACTGTTGTTATTTATTGACTATGTACAGTCGTCCCTTGATATCCATAAGGGACTGGCTCCAGGACACCCCAAGAATACCAAAATCCGCAGATGCTCAAGTCCCAAATATAAATGGCTTATTATTTGCATATAACTTATGCACACTCTCCCAGATTCTTTAAATCACCTCTAGTGGGATTAAAAAATCTGGTCAAGATTTTTGAATTTTATATGAAGTGTACAGTATTAATTCTAGTAGATTATGTGGAAATTGACTGGGAATCAATGTGAGGAAACTTTCTGAATTGATAATAATGTTTTAATCTTGATAAGGATTTGGATTACAGAAGTGTATGCCTTTGTCACAACAACAAATATAGAATTAAAATTTGTGCAACTTATTTCATGTAAATTTTACCTCAGAAGAAAAGATGTAAACAATGTCAAACTATAGCTAATGTATGCATACTTAATATTTAAGAGAAAATGTACTGATTATGCATTTTAATTTTAAATGCATGAAAAATAAGAGCAATTAATGGATGGATAGAGGGATGAACTGAAGGATATTTGATAAAGCAAATATAGTAAATGTTAATGAGAGAATCCAGGTGGTATAAATACAGGGGTTCACTATAAAATTCCTTTAACCTTGCTGTAGATTTGGTATTTTTCAGATAAGAATGTTGAAGGAGAAATCAGGAAAAAGGAAAGACGAGCTAATACATAGCTCTAAGTCAATTGGTTATCCATACAGAAAAAAAAAATTAAATGAAATCTTTACTTCACATGATACACTGAAATAAATTCCAGATGGTTTAAAAAACTAAATGTGAAACGCAAAACTGAAAAATATATAGAAGAAAAGAGAATATTTTTATGAGATGAAGTAGGAAAGGACATGTTAAGATACAAGGTTATAAGCCATAAATAAAGATACTCATGTATTTGGTTATATTAAAATTAAGACTTCTGCATAACAAAAATATTCCACAATAAACACAGGGAAGGAACAAGTTATAGACTAGAAGAAGGTCTTCGCAACTCAAGTAAATTACAAACATATAGTATTCAGAAATATCAGGAAGATCTACAAATTAATAGGGATAAGATAAGAATACCAATTTTTTAAAATAGGACAAAGAATTTGAGCCAACAATCCACAGAAGAAAACCAAATAGCCAATAAATATAAAAAATACAAAAACAAGCATAATCACATTATTAATCACATAAACACAAAGTAATATAAAATGAAATACTGGTTTACACCATTAGATTAGTAAAAGTAAGTCTGAATATACCAAGTTTTCAAAGATGCTGAAAAACAGAAAATATTTTGCATTGCTCTTTGGGAGTGTAAATTGAAACAACCACTTCTGAGAACCATCCAGGAAGGTTGAACGTGTGCAGAATACCCTATTGGACACATTTTATATGCCTCCCCATTTTCTCCTGCACCCTCAGCTCCTTGCTCCAACTCAGTTGCTTTCACTGCAACCAACTCCATTATAGGCCCTCGATATTCTACCATCTGACACTGACCAGCCAGAAGCAACAGTCTTTGGTGCTTCCTACTCGGAAGAAGCATCTGGCCACAGGAAGATGAGAAGTGGGGAGAGGGGAGAGGGTGTGGAATCTGGCTTCTCCACCAGCTACTGAAGGGGTCATGTGATACAATCTGAAAGTTCAGGGTGATTTAGTCCCCTCAGGATGAACTCTGTCCATAGGAGAGAGCAGAGAAATGAGAGCCAGCAAATTGATTTCCTCTTTTTCTCCTCCAATGGGCTATTCCTGGGAATACTTTTCCTTATAGCCTATCCAGAGACACCCCATGTGGTCAAGTGGGTACACCTGCCTAGCCACCAGCTGTTATCTCTTGGCTTGTTCTAAAGCAGAGGCATTCACATAACCTTGCATTTGCTTCCCTTCCTCCCCTGCCTCACTGCCTGCTTTTCTCAGTTTCACTGCTATAGGAGTGGCTAGCACTTAAGCCTTGCCTCAAGCTCTGATTTTTTAGGGGATCCAGGCTAATACATCCCACAACCCAGCTATTCAACTTGTACATGTTCATCCTAGAGAAATTCTTGCACATGTGCAGAAAGATGTATATAAAGTTGTTGAATACTACACTGTTTGCAATAGCACAAAAGTGGAAATAACCTAGCTGTCCTGCAGTAGCAGAATGGATAAATTGTGGTTTACTGAAACAATTGATTATCATACAACAGCTAAATGATCTTGTGTATCAAAATAGCTAAATGACAAGACATAATATTAATTAAAAATAAATGTATGAAAGATTGGGTATAGTATATCACATATATAAAATTCTAAAATACAGAAAATAATGTATCCCATATACATCCAATACACAGGAATAATATATTCCTATTTCAACATAATACTTATCTCTGGGAAAGGAGAAAGAAAAAAATACTTTTTAAAATCTGTCTGTAACAATTGCTTTTTTTTAAAAAAAAAGTGAAGTAAATATGATAAATGCGATTTATCGGTTTAATTTTGCCAGCATGTATATTGTTATCTGTTATATTAATTCATAAACTTTTCTGTGGTCATGGCATCTTTTAAAATTTAAAACAGAAATGGCTCAGGCCCTCACCCTACACATCATTGCATAGAATGTCCTCAAGTCTCTTTAAGATTTCTTTGGAATCTCAAGGGATGTACAATGGGCTAAGTCAGTTCCTGTTTTGCAAGCATCTTTCTTCTCCCCTGATGCCAGCTCTGGGCATCCACTAGCCTTGACTGCCTAGACCACAGGCCTCAGTCCTCACTCTAAATGTTGCTTCCAACAACACACTAGCACAGCAGAAGGATGCTGGAGAGAAGGTTGCATTGCCACTCACTCCCTATGTCATTACTAACACAGAGCTATCAGACTTGTGCTGATAGTTGAAGATAATGAAGAAGGATTACAGCTCAGCAAAAAAATTAAATATGTTTTAAAAGCTTATTCAGCCATTTCCACCACTATGTTTAAGCCTACATTACTTCCATCTTTGGGGGCTCTTCTCTTGCACACATATGCATGCACCCACATACACATGTACACATATTCTCTCTACTCTGAGTGTCAGTCTCCTATCTCCAAAATCCTGTTAATCCCTTTTGCAGAATACCTTTGCATATCCAAAATAAGAACCTTCTTTGCTAAACAAAGGACCTCTATTCAAGGTCTCTACTCTTTAGCTTCACAGAAGAAAAGGCTTTGAAATTACAGGTTTTCAAAGAGCCCCAGGCTCCCAAGCTGGACTGGTGGGGAGCCGAGGGCCTCAGCCACGCTCCCCAATATCCCCATCCTGCGCAACAATGACCACTGAGCTGCCACCGGAAGTGCCCTGGGCTCCCGAGCTGAGGTGGAGGGTGCAGAGGGCCTCACCATGCTCCCCCCATGTCCACATCCAGCCCAGCAACAACTACTGAGCTACCTCTGGAAATGCCCAGGGTTCCCCTGCTGGAATGAGGGGGGGTGCCATGGGCCTCAGCCACACACCCCTTCCCTCCTTCCTCCTCCTCCCCATCCCCCTCCTCTTTCTCCTTCCTTTGCCTCCTAATGGCTCCACAACAATATCTTAGAAAGTAAAAAATAATAATAATAAATAAATAAATTACAGGTTTTCCTTTAGCATGATCAAATTTTATGAAAAATAGACTGTCTCTCTACAAGTCTTTCTGAAAACAGAAGGAAAGAGTATGAAAACTCACTCTACCTCTTTCCAGAATAAATCTGCAAGAGCAGTGAATCTCCTCCAATCCTTCCACCCACAATCCACCCAAACCTGCTCCACACACACACATACACAAATGTTAATGGCCCTGAAATCTGGGTCCATTTAGCATCAGGGCAAATAATTTCATATACTTTAGTTGGTGCTGAAGATATGTCTGTATTATGACCCAGTATTAGAAAGACTGTCTATAATGATAACACTTTGTATGTGTATAGCCTTCTACAGTTCAAGAAACTTTTACATGAAACAAACTGCAAAGAAATACATAGGGTCTCACAAATAATTTTTAGCAAAACTGAAACTACAATTCAGTTCTCTTGACTCCGAATACAGTGCCTTTCTACTCTATCAAGTTTTTCTCTAACTGTATATCACCAAGAAAAGATTACATTAGTGTCAGGGTACTATAGAAAGGACAAAGCACAAAGAAATATAAAAGCAGATTTCAAAGTTTAAGATTTGGTGGCTAAATGAGTGTCTAGAACAGTGTGCATAATACATAGTAGGTATTTGTTGAATGAACAAATAATTATTTGTTGGATGAATAGACAAATGAAAGAATGAAATGTGTCAATCCCCAGCCATCTGAATTCACAATCTAGTTATCTAGAATTACTGTAGGCTTTTAGATTACTAAAATGGTGCTATACAGGACAGAGGGAGATGTGTTTATACACATAGATATGTATAAATTCATAAAATCCCCACAGCCATCATTCTCTTCCTTGCCATCTAATTTTACACAAAGCCACATTAGAAAGTGTAGATTGTAAAAAGATAAGAAAACATACCCAGGGATATAAAAACCCTGCCTAGAGGAAGATAATGAGATTTAGATGATTTTTTCACAAATTTATCATCTACTGAATATAGAGCATCTTTCCTGTAATCTGGCAGTGAAACCAGACTTTCTTAAAAGAGAGCCTTTCTGACATCCTTCTTCCTGGTGCTGAGCACAGAGATAATAGGAGGTGAAGTCAAACCCTTGACTGTGACTCACATGAGAAAGCAAAATCTGCTCAGAGAATGAGACCCATCAGAGGGCAGACCTCAGCAGTTTTTTATTTGGCCTAATAAATAAGTAAGAGAGTAAGAGAAGGGAGAGTAAGAGAAGGGAGAAGAGATTCAAAGAGAAAGAATGAGGATCAAGTACTAATTTTCTGATACCATACCATAATTGAAGCACACTGGAGAATTCAGAACCCAAACCAAAACATAAGTAATCCCTACCTAGCAAAAATGCCAGAATGTTGTTAAGTCACCTGCAAAGCACATACAGAAGTGAGGTGTCTGCATTTTTGGCAAACCATGACAATCCTTGAATGGGCTCTTGGTCTATATCCATGAGAAGCTTATAGAACTCATATAATCATATGGAATTAAGAATTTATCACAAGACAATATCAAAAGAAAAAAAATTCCAGTAATTCAATGCAATTCTGAATCCACAAATATTGAAGATCAATTTAAAACTTAAAAGTTATTTTAAAACTTATTTTAGAATAGCCTTTAGCAAAGGAGATATTGTTTTTTCTGCAGGTGATTTGACAAACTAAAGTATAGCTTTCTCAGAATTTCTAACAGCTCTACTCTGGTGCTCTGGTGCCACAAACTTGTGTTTTCTTTCCCTTCTACTTTTTACTTTTTTAAAAAAATTAACACATATTGATTATACATAATTATTGGGTACAGAGTCATATTTCAATACATGTGTACAATGTGTAATGATCAAATCAGGGTAATTAGCACATTCATCATCACGAAATATAATCATTTATTTGTGATGAGAACATTTGAGCTCCTCCCTTCTAGCCATTTGAGAACATACAATAAATTTTTGTTCATTATAGATGTCTACACACTGTATACCACTAAAACTTATTTTTCCTATCAAGCTGTAGCGCTGTGTCCATTAACCATTCTCTCCTTATCCTCCCTCCTCTCTTCCCTTCCAACCCTCCAGTAGCCACAATTCCCTTTTCTACTTCTGAAGTTTACCTTTTTCTTTAGCTCCGAAATATAAGTGACAACATGTATTTATCCTTTGTGCCTCACTTATTTCACTTAACATAATGTCTTCCAGGTTCATCCCACTCTCTTCCACTCTTAAGGTATTTGCTGAGAAATCTGCTGTTACTCTGATGGGGATTTCATCATAGGAGACTTGATGCTTTTCTCTTGCTGCTTTCAGAATTCTTCCTGTGACTTTAACTTTTGACAATTTGAATATAAATGAGTCTCAGAGAAGACTTTTGCGGTTAAATCTATTTGGAGATCTTTGAGGCTTGTGAATCTGGAAGTCTATATCTCTCCAATACCTGGGAAGTTTTTGGCTATCTTTTCATTAAATAGGTTTTAGTGTCTTTTCCCTTCTCTTCCCCTTCTGGAACACCCATAAATTGATGTTTGTACATTTAATGTTGTCCCATAGATGTCCTAGGCTTTCTTCATTCTTTTTTACTTTTTTCTTTTCTTTCTTTCTTTTTCTTTCCAATTTTTTTTTCCAACTGCATTATTTCTTTCTTTCTTTTGTTTTTTTAAGATGACTGGTAAGGGGATCTTAACCCTTGACTTGGTGTTGTCAGCACCATGTTCTCCCAAGTGAGCCACAGGCTGGCCCTCAACTGCATTATTTCTTTCTTTCTTTTGTTTTTTTAAGATGACTGGTAAGGGGATCTTAACCCTTGACTTGGTGTTGTCAGCACCATGTTCTCCCAAGTGAGCCACAGGCTGGCCCTCAACTGCATTATTTCAAAAGACCTGTCTTCAAGAAATTCCTCTGCTTCATCTAGCTTGTTGCTTAAGCTCTCAGTTGTACTTTTTATTTCATTTAATGAAATCTTCAATTTCAGGATTTCTGTTGGGTTCTTATTTAAAATATCTCTCTCTCTGGTGAATTTCTACTTTGGATCATAAGTTGTTTTTCTGATTTTGTTGCATTGTTTATCTACATTCTCTTGCATTTCATTGAGTTTCCTTAAGATCATTATTTGGAATTCCTTTTCTGGTATTTTATAGACATCATTTTATTTGGGGTCTGATGAAGGAGAATTATTATATTTCTTTGAGTGTAATATTTCCTTGCTTTTCATGTTTATCATATCCCTATATTGATGTTTGGGAGTCTGATAAAACATTTGCTTCCTCTATTTTTCTAGAGTAGCTTCTGAAGGGAGAAACTCTTTCCTGTAAACATATTGTATAATGTAAGTCAGATAGGGTGTTTTAGGTTTGGTTCTGAGTGAACACAGTAGTGTAGTCTCCATGTGATTTCTTCACCAGTATTCAGCATCAGAGTTGTCCATGCATGCCTTCATGGGTTAGGTGCCGGAGTGCTTGGCAGCTCCTTGCTGATGTGGGTGACAATGGGTGTGGTTGCTGTGGCTGCAGACAAGACCTCAATCTCCTGGGAGATGTCCTCATGTGCTCAATGCTTCCTTAGCTGAAGTGGATAGAAGGGATCTCTGGTGTCACCATTGGGACTTTGGGGTTCAAGGAGAGGTGCTGTGGCAGTCATCTGTTCTTCTGGTAAAGTGGGCAGGGTCACTGGGGTTATGAGCAAGATCTTGGCCCCCTGGAAAAAGCACTGAGGTGCTCTGTAGCTCCTCAGCTGGAGTGGGCAACCTGGGCAGGACTGCTGCAGCTGTGGCCAGGACCTTGGAATTCAGTAGAGAAGCTTAGGTGCTCAGCAGCTCCTCAGCTGAAGTGGTCAATTCTGGGTGGGGTTTCTGGGGCTTCAGGTGGGATTCTGAACCCCTAGGAGAGGGGCTGGGGCTTTCTGAAGTTCCTCAGCTGGAGTTAGTTACCTTGAGTGGGCTTGCTGGGGCCTCCACTTGGATCTTGAACTCCCAAAAGAGACACTGGGGCATTCTGTAGCTCCTTAGCTGAAGTGGACCACTCTGGGTGAGGATGCTGGGGTTATAAGCAGGACCCTGAACCCTTAAGAGAGAGGCTGGAGTGCTTGGCATCTCCTCAGCTAGAGTGGGCCATTCTGGGTGAGGTCACTGGGGCCATGGACAGGAGCTTGCACCCCTAAAAAAGATGTTGTGTCATTCTGCAGCTCCTCAGCTATAGTAGGACACACTAGGCAAGGTAACTAGAGGTGTGGGTAGGACTCTGTGCCCCCCAAGAGAGATGTGAGGACACTCCATAGCTCCCCAGCTGGAGTGAGCCACTCTGGACAAGGTCACTGGGATCATAAGCAGGACTCTGCACACTCAAGAAAGATGCTGGGCCACTCTGAAACTCCTCAGCTGGGGTGAGTAGCTCAGGGTGGGCTTGCTGGAGCTACAGATTCTGTGCCCCCAGGAAAGTTGTGCAGTTTCTCAGCCAGAGTAGGTCACTTTGAGTGGGTTTTTCAGAGCCACAGCAGAGCTCCGTGCCCCTGGGAGAGGCACACAGGCACTTACCAAAGAGAGCAGGGCTGCCAGCAGTGGCAGAAAGCCCTGATTGGTTGGCTCTCAAGATCCAGAAAGTACAAGCACTGGCTCCCTCTGTCTTGGGGGTGGCCTCCACACTCTGCTGAACTGCTTGTTCTCAGGGGTTCAGGTGCCAGGGTCATGGTGTGATGAGGGATCTTTAGGGATGTGGAGATCCCAGGGCTATTGGGCTCCAGGGCAAAATGCACTCTGGTGTTGGATCCATTCCCAAAATGGCAGTGTGTTACAGCAGCCTGGGACCTGGAAGACTGGGGGGCTCATCATGAATCACCTTGGGGAATAATGTAGTCATGTAGGCTCCAACCAGCTCCCTATACTGGGCTCAAGGCTTGCAATCACTGCATGGCTGTCTTGTAGCCTGGGTTGCAGGCATCCGCAGTGGGAGCACAGACTGCCAGGGATTGGGTTTTTTTTTTTTTTCCTTACATTTTCCCTGCAGCAGAGTCTCTCCTGGCTCTGAGCTGATCTCTCTGGCACTTTACTTGTCTTTCTATGCTGCCATCTCAAGTTTCTGAGTCTCAGAGATCTTCTTCACTATTTCACTGAATTCTGGGGTTTTCTTCTTGAGAAGTGGTGTGATTATCTCATTGTTGTTATGGACTTTCTTTGTGTCAGGGGTGAAAGCTGGGCACCTCTAGTTAGCCATCTTGAACATCCCCGGTGGTGGTTTCTTTTCTTCTTTTTTAACAATGTAATTAGCATTGCACAAACTAAACTATGACAATATTGAAAGAAATTTAAATAAAGAAATAAAAATCACCCATAATCCCACCACAATGACAATTTTTATTTATTTAATTCTTTTCTGGTTCTTGTTATGTATGTATATGTTTTCTTACATTGTAATCCCAACATACATACAATTGTATTATGCTGTTTTTCTTTTGTAAGATTGTAAAATTTTTTTGTTACATTACACAACTTTCATAATTGTAATTTTTCTAGATAGAGATGCATAATTTTCCAATGAAGTATTAATTCTAATAGACTTAACCACTTTCCTGCTGTGAAACATTTTGGCTCTTTCCAAGTTCATTCATCCATTCAGGAAGAATGGAAATGTTTTTATGTGCTAAACACTGAACTAAAGATAAATAAGAAGTGGCCCCTGTTCTTGAGAAGTTCAGGGTGAAAGAGATGGTCTTGCTAAAAGGGGACCAAAACACAATTCAATGAGTGCAATGAAAAGGTCAGAAGTCAAAAGGTACGGGTATGTTTTAGGACTATTGATTAGCATTTCCCAAAATGCTTAGGAAGGGATTTTCAGAATCAAGTAGGCTTTGGGAGAAATAGAAGGAAACAAAGTTAATCATAGGGTTTCAAATGTCTGTGCTCCTGAAGAGCCTGGGTACACCATGAATCTCCAGGAGTGAGTATGATCTGCAGCATCTCTCACATTTATTTGATCTCAGGATCTACTGCAAACAACTACTAAATGGCACAACACCAGGCAGACATTAAGAAAAGCTGATCTTGTACATACTACAAGCAGATGTCCAAGACTAAACTAATGAAACAAATCACTCCAGAGGTTGAGTTTGCCAGTTCCATCCACAGCATTATCATTGAGAATTTTATGAATTAAATAGTTGTAAAATGTAAACTTAGTACTGAATTGACTTGCTGCTAATGTTCCCTAAATGTTTAAATTGCATGTGGATCCCCCTAACCATGAATACAAACTGTGATGAGTTGAATTGTTAACTCCCCCCACCAAAAATATATACGTTGTAGTTCCAACCCCTGGTAACTGTGAAAGTGACCTTATTTGGAAATAGTCTTTTCAGATGCAAGCAAGTTAAATTGAAGTCATTAGGTTGGGTCCTTAATCCAACATGGTGTTCTTATAAGAAGAGAGAAATTTGGACACAGACAGAGACCCACAGGGAAAACAGCCATGGGAAGATGGAGGCAGACACTGGAGTGATGCTGCCATTAGCCAGGGAATGCCTGGAACTACCAGAAACCAGGAGAGACAAGAAAGGTACCTCCCCTAGAGTCTTTCAGAAAGAGCATGGCCCTACCAGCACCTAGATTTCAGACTCCTATCCTCCATGACTTTAAGAGAATGAATATCTCACCCTGGGTGTGGGGGTCGAAGCACAATAAAGATATTGGGTGAATAGAACCAAGTTAGGATGAGGAGTTTGGGAGGCCCTGCTACTCAAAGTGTGGTCCGAGGACCAGCAGCATCAGCAGCATCTGAGAGCCTGACAAAAATGGGGCCTCTTGGGCTAATCCCCAGATGGTTGAAATGCACACTAGGTCTGAGAAGCACTGCTCTAGGGTACACTGATGATGGAAATAGGCATAAATTGAGCATAAAGCCTTCTCTTCTCACTCTTCTTTAACACCTATGTTAGGCTTAGCCTCTTTTCTTTAAATGTAGACAATCAAACCTGAGACTACGATGGTGGTAGCCACAGGATGTGGACTACAATTTTCTGTTATTATACAGCCATTAACAGCAATCATTCTTGGAAGCTTCTTATTTAGGTTAAGGTGACTACAGACTTTTTTTTAAAAGCCAAGCAGACTGAGTCACAAACCCCCTCCTCTTTGTTCTCTGGGGTGATTATAGAGATGTGCCACCCACTGTATAGCCATTCAAGTGAGGATTTATTGTCCCAGATGCTGAAAGTGTAGTCAGCAGCCTTCAGTTGTCAGCCAAATCCTTCAGGTATTGCCTTATCTGCAGACAGCCACCTCACCCGAGGTCATGCCCTCCCAAGCACAGCTGGATCCAGTAATCGAGGTGGGCCCAGCCACTTCAGCCCAGTGCAGTCCAATGCATGACAGCTCTGATGGGCCAGAGCTTTCCATGGTGTTGGACTAGGCTGCTTGTCCTGCATCCCAGTTCACTTCTCCTTCTGCCTAATCTACTTCCTACCCCTCACCTCCACAGGTATTGATCCTGAGGAACACTAAATTCTGTCTCTGAGTCTGCTGTGACATACCATGTGACATACCATGAAGGAAATATGAGGTTACCAGGCCCTTAAACAGAAATGAAAAATAAATCTCACCCTGGGCGTCAAAAGACCTAGTTCAAGTCCAAGATGAGCCACAGAGAGGCAATGTAATCTTGAACAAGCCTCTTATTGTCTTTGAACCTCAAATGTTTATAAGGCAAGAATAATCCTTCCCCATCTATCTCACAGGACTGTTGTCATGAGGACTTAATGATGAGATATGTTTTGAGAAAGCACTTTACAGAGTCCAAGACATTAGATAATTTAATATTATTCAATAGATTCTAGAGGGTTTTTTTCTTTTTCTTTTTCTTTTTCTTTGCCTGTTGCTTAAATCCATTCTTCTCAGCATTAAACCATTCAGATAACTAAAAAAATATGTCTATGGGCTATGCTCACATCCACAGGAACTAAGTTTTAAGGACTCATAAAGAGATGTCAAAAATCAAGAATTCAGAGGAAATGTCAAAATACTGTGCAAGATTTATAAAAAACATTTCTAAGAAAATCATTTGTCATAATACACCTAGGTTCTAGGAGACAAGAAAACCTATAGTCTTGGGTATAAATGAACAAAGAGAGTTCAAGCTAGACTCTTAGGAATAGATATAAGGGAAATATGTGGGCCCTAAGTCCTGTTCATGTTTAGGAAACTATAATATAATGATTTTATGGGGAGGAAAGCATAATGATAATATTTCAGCTTATCTTGGCTAGAGAATTTTGCATTTTTTTTCCTGCTTGTGAAGTTTCTTCATAATAATTAGGAGTCGCATGTGAAAGATGGTAACTCAACTGGGAATCAGAAGAATGATGGACATTTCAATTCTCAGTGGAAGGAGACTGATAAAGCACAGACTAGACATAGTCAGGATGGCAGCTCTTCAGTAAAAAGTGTCAATGGGAGCCTGTCTCATTGAGAAGTTATGCCTGCTGCCTCTGACAGCTGTGTCCTGTCCTGCCTACCCACCTACCTACCCATCCACTGTAGAAAGAGTTACGTTTCTAAAGAAAAGCTATAACACACCTGTATTAGATTGTAGCCCTGTGCATTGCATTTGAGTTTTTATTATCTACCCGTAGACTGGACTAGATTCTAAATTCTTCCAGGTTCATCCAATCCAACTTTCTTCCATAGAATTACTAAAAATGGGAACTTCTCTGTTCCTGCAGCTCTACTAAAATAATTTTAAGAAGCAAGTCTCATGCTTGATGTATGGGCCAGACAAAAAGTTCACCCAATCACCCAATGCCATAACCAGAGACATTCAAACTGCACACCAGGACAAGTTGACACTGTGGACAGCTTTTCCTAAATGTGGGAAGAAGATCTGTATCATAATGAGACTCTTACCCATCTCAATGCCTAGGTTTTTTACGTGACAGGATAACAGCCATTTGATTTATTCAACTGGCTGCCTTTAAGCTTAGGTTCATGGCTCAAAACCATTATGCAATCTGGGATTGTCATATTACTATTAATTTTACTCTTTATTTTTCTTTTTTAAACTTTGTGCCTATTACTTTTTAAATTTTTCCAGAAGTACAACTCCTGACAGAATAATGCTGGCCCAGCACTTTGAGATGATAGCAAACGCCTACAGAGCAGCCAAAATTGAACATAACAATGGACTCCAGGTAGACTTTCTCTGAGAGGCATTCCTTTCAAACCTCCCTTGTTGCTCAAATGAGGCTAAAAGGGTTTTGACACTGACTCCTACCCACCATTCACTCCCTCCAGTGTGGAACCAGACCAGAACAGCAGCCCACCCTGGCACAGAGGGACATCAAAACCTAACTACAGGGTGATTGGTCAGTAATGCTTTTGGAGAAATATATTGATCAAAAGGGGGATATGTGAATGTTTTCAGAATAAAATGAAGTCATTTGTGTAAAAATAAAATTAAATTAAACTAAAATTTAAAAAACCCTGAGAAACAGAGCCAGCGAAGGCCATGAAGAAGGGTGGTTCTCACGCACTTACACCTGATTACAAGAACTATTATCACAAAAGACTCTGCAAAACCACAACCATGCACAGAGTCCATCACAACTTTACACACAAAAAAAAACTTCTGCAAGGACATCTGCCCAGCAACTGCCTGTCCAACCTCAGACTGGTGTCACCCTTGTTATTGATCCTTGTAGCCAAGGATAATTATCCCAAAATAATTACATAATCCTCTACCATTTTTTCTTTAAAAACCCTTGTCTTCCTTTACCTCCCTGAATATGCACATAGTTTACTATGGCATATGTATTTCTTTTGCAATGTTCTATTCCCAATGAAACTCATTACCCTTTTAGACAGCCTCTTCCTGTTTGTTATTTAGGTTGACACTACCCATCCTTCCAAAAATATTAATAAATGATGACTAGAGAAAGTGAGGATCAATTTGATAGTAAGTGGAATAAGGCTTAAACAAAACTGGAAAAAAAAAATGAAAAAGGCAAAGTTGGCTTAGGTATCTCTTCTCTTCCTCTCTCTGTTTATGTCTGTTTCTTCTCCCTCTTTTTAGAGGTATTCTCCCCTTGCAGTCCCTGGGCCTCCCAAATTCCTCATCCTACCTTGGTCCTCCTTGACCCAATATTTTTATTTTGCCTCCACCCCAGGGTGTGTATGCCTTCCCCACCCATGCCCCACCACATCATTGACCGGTTCTCATACCCTCATGACTTAAAGGCTAACTAGCTAATCCCGAAGCTAACTAGTATTATAGAAAGAGGCTGGGTGGGGATGGGCTGCTGTCAGAGAATGTGTAACATGTGCATGCTAATAATAAACCCCCTAAAGACAAATGGCCCATGAGAACCATTTTTACCATTAGCGATTCTAATGGTGGAGATTTCAGATGTGACAGCTGAGGAGGGACCACTCCAGCTGGGTGGGGAGCAAAGATAACTGCAGCCAGGAAAGCCACTTTCACCCTGAGGAGGTTTCTCCCAGTCCTAATCTTTTAATGTGGAGATCCTCACCTGCTAGTTTCCTTCCTTTAAAGTTCTGTGAACATTAATGCTATCTTGCCAAAAGACTTTTTTGGTTCCCTTAATTCTCATTGTTCCAGTAGTATATTTGGCTTTGGAACAGAAAGAAGCTCAGTCAGTGATGATCTCCTGGATCTAGCAGTTCTAAAGCATAAACTTGCCAAAATGAGAAAATTAAAAGAGGGGTGCCCTACACAGAGGAACAACGACTCATTAAAGTGCTGCATACCACCCAAAAGATAAGTAATAAGTGTAAGCACACTTACAGTATATTAACTTTCATATTTTTAAAAATTCATAGAGCTTTTAAACCCCCTCGGTTCTGCATTTCCTGAGGTAGAAGCTGTGTGAAAAGAGTGATATTGCCCAGGATACTCGGGAGGCTGATCTGCGGTGACATTAGGCAGTGAGCAGTCTCTTGTGAGAATCACAACTTCCATTTAGATGGTGGGGGTGGGGGGAGGAAGGGCAGAAACCCCGCAAAGAGGACTCAAGGGAGGTGATAATCGCTCTGGAAAGTGAGGAGGGACATATGGAGAAGCACCAGTGAGGAGTACAACAAATACCACTACAAACAACACAAACTCACCGGCTCTCTTCTCAGGTCTTTTAGCATATGCACACTGAACGCTCTGGATCCCAGGGCACCAGAAGCATAAAAACCAAAAACCGACGTGGGCAAGAATGCCTTCCCCCTCCCTTTTTTTGTTCTTATAAGTTGGCAAATCACTCCAATGATCCTGAAAAGACCTGACTATCCAAAATGACTAAAAGCAACAGTCATTCACTCATTCAACAAAATGAATGAAGAGGAAAATTGGAGGACAGGGACTGAGAACAAGATTTTACCAACTTCCACATATTCCAGAATGATCTTTATGCTGCCTCCCACTTAAATGTAATATGTGAATGCGGCTGAAAGAGATTTTTTTTTCTCCTGTTAACATATGTAGGTAGCTCCGCTTCACATGATTAACGTATATGTATGTGTTTTAAATCTGGTCAACTTTGTTATACTAAAATGTCATTCCTAAAGATATCACTGAAAACAAAACAACATTAAAATGCAAGACTTATAGAAAAAAAACAATAACTTGAGGTTTTGCAACACTGCATTGCTATTTACTTTTGCTGAATATCAGATTGTCAAAATTAATAATCACCAACTGCAAGAAAGAAATAATTCAAGTTTTAAAAAAAATCTTGACTAATGATTCAATGTTTACAAGATGAACACTAAATTGTATGGTTTTTAATAATCTTTTTTCCTTAGGACCTGAGTTGTGTTGTTTTGTTTTTTTAATTGAGAAACAACATTTTCAAGAAATGCAACTATCAATGCACCTTTATAATTAAGCCAGATTGCTGATTTGGTCTTTTTTCAAATAACTGACCTAGAAAAGGAAAGTAAGTTTAATTTCCTAGAATGTAAAGTAGGAATATTTCCATGTATTTGTCTATTACTCAAATATCTTAAATCCAAATGTATAAGTACATATATATCTGTTGTTAAATTGTTTCTTATGTGAAGTACATCATTTCTCTGATTCAACAACCATTATTGAATACTTCTGTGATGCCTATTATTGTCTTTGTAAGCACAACCATAATGCCTTCTGAAATATGATTTAAAAATCAACATCCAAAAGTATTTTAAATGCATACTTTGATATTATTCATCCTAGAAGCATGCACATCTAATTTTCTAGAAAAACCAAAAGCATACTCTGTCAAAATAAAAACTATATTTTGAATTCTGTGTGTGTGATTTGATTACACAGGAATGATACCTAGACTTAAGCAATTTAGAGGTTGAACTATATGATGAAAGAATATTAAACTTGAGTAGTTTAGCCATAGATTTTCTTTTTTTTTTTTTTTTTTTTTGTCCTTTTTGAGACCGGCCGCACTGCGCTCAGCCAGGGAGCACTGTGAGCGCACCGGTCATCCCTATATAGGATCCGAACCCGTGGCGGGAGCACCACTGTGCTCCCAGCGCCGCACCCTCCCAAGTGCACCACAGGCTCAGCCCTAGCCATAGATTTTCTACAGCTAGAACTCTTTTAGTAATATGTACCTACCAGAAATATTGACTAACAAAGAAAGGAATAACATAAAAATTAACTATAGGTTTCTTTTATTTTAATGTTTCTGAGAAAATACTGGGAAAAGAGCTGTTATTAATGAGTTCAATATTGTTATCCACTGATTATACAGTACTTGATTCATTTTGCTAAGATATGTTTGGAGAAACAAGTTGATGACTTAATATTGTGCAGATTAAATCCATGAAGAATAATTGCAAAATAATAAAGCAAAAAAAAAATTTACAACAAAAAATTTGTTTCATTTTAAAGTCCTTGGAATTTTATTTTATTTTTTAATTTTTTTGGTGGCTGGCCAGTATGGGGATCTGAACCCGTGCCTTTGGTGTTACAAGCCTGCTCTCTAACTAACTGAGCTAACTAACCATGCCCTTGGAATCTTAGAATACAGATATAAATATATTTTGCTTTAGATGTTGCAATTTTCCTTTCCATACTTATTTTTAGGGAAATTAAGATTCCTCTTTTGAAAAAAAACTTACTCTATAATTATATATTTTAAATCATTAAGATTTTAAATTTATGCTCTGATACACAAATAGATTATAATAAAACTTATTAATACATTAATCTGGTTCATGACAAATCAGGCTGCAGTTGATTTACCACCCATTACAGTTTCATTTTTAGTCTGTACTTGAATCTAAAGTTAACTTTTTTTCCTGAGCAAAGGGGTATTGAGAATTTCATTTTTATTTATTTATAATAATTGTTCAACATTTCCAAATTCATCAAAATTATATATTTTGTTAATTCTTTGGCACTTCAAAACCTGTAATTTGGGTATATTTTCAGCATATGCCTGAAAATTATATGTCTGCAACTTATTGTGGTTTTAGTAGGCATTTAATCATACCTTGAATCGGAAGCTTTATAAAATACGTAGAGCCTCTGACTACAGAACGTGGTGGGTGTTGGTTTGAGAAGACAATTACAGAAATATATCACTTAGAAATCATAGTCCATAGAAAAAAAACTAATGAAATTCATAAATATATCACAAGAAAGGAACATGGTCTCATCTCTGTAGGCAAATCCTACATAGGCAGCTATCTCCTTAGAGTAACTTTCCACCAACCACCCCTGGCCTGCTGGGTAGCAAACGAGGGGCTGTGTGCAAGAAAGAAGCCAGAATAGCTCTGCCCAATGGTGCTAAAAGAACTGAACTCACATGCCGACAAACTTCCAACCCCTAAATCCCAACCAAGGTGGGAACTCTCTCTCTCCCCTTATCTATCTATACCCCTCAAGATGCATTTTACCCTTCTATCTTCAAAGTGCCGCCAGTGTTAAATTTAACCTGATTTTGTGTCAGTAAGTTGTCAGAGGAGACACATGCTGTTGGAGCTTTCCCTCTGCTCACACATACAGGGATGATGCTGCCCTGATTGTCACCTCTGCAGGCTTATGCTTCTGGCCAGTCTCTACATGAGCCACCTAGGCCACCTAATCTACATATATACTTGTAATTCTTTATCAGCAGAACTCCAGAGTTTGGTGTGCCTATTTTTAATGTTCCTGAGAATTAATTTCTGTCAGCTCTTGTAATTCAATAAGTCCTAGTGCTGAATCATAATGAGGGTTGTGGGTGCAGAGCATGAAGCTTCGGGAACCTACCTAGAGCTGAAAGCACTTGCAGTTGCTTTTTAGAATACAGCATATACGTGGTTCTTCCAGCAGCCATGTGTCTTTTAACCTGATGAAAGCCAAAAAGTACTAGCTAGAAATGAGAACTGAATCTGCAAAGCTAGCTAAGGTGATTCAAATCCAATGGAAATACTTCTCCCTGACTCCAAATCTGTCCTGGGACAGCCTTGAATTTATTGCATTTATCATTAAGTAATCATTGCATTTATTACATTAATCAACTAGAGGTTGGAGCACCTCTAGTGTTATTTCACCACTAAAATGACATCCTTTGAAAAAAATAAAGAAATTGCTATCATACTAAGTAGCCCAAGACAATGTGGCAATTGGAGTTTTTTTTTTCAAAAGGATGGAGTGTTTTGAAAAAATGGCAGCAATTCTTGTCCTCAGCTTGCCTATAGGATTTCCATTTGCCCACCTACATATCATATATTATTTTCAGTACATCCACCCCCATCAGTTCTCATATTTTCTGTAGTTGGTCCTGTATTTGCACAGCAAATATACTCACAGTTGTTCCCAAACTCAAATTTCCATGAAAACCAACAGTAACAGAAAAAGAAGGGAAAGCTTAAAATCATCCTTTTTGTCCTCTGTCTCCTAAAATATATATATATATATATATATTTATTCATTTATTCACAGATTAAAGGGGGAATAAGATGTGCTTTCTTTTTTAAGAGGCTCATAATTTATGAAAGTGACTTTAAAAATGTGGGTCAGCGATTCCTTTGGATTTTGATGAGAACCAGAACTTTTCCTACGAAAATGAACACATCCATATAAAATTTTGAATATAAACTTTTAGGGGGCTGATAACCCCCTATGGCCCATCTAAAAAGCACATGTTATGAACTGAATGTTTGCATCCCCACAAAATTTATATATTGAAGCCCTAATGCCCAATGTGATGGTATTTGCATGTGGGGCCGTTGGGAGGTAATCAGGTTTGTATGAGGTCATGAGGGTGGGGTACTCATGATGGAATTAGCCTTATAAGAAGAGGAAGAAAGAAATCTCTTGTTGGAAAATTTAGCACTGTCCACACCTCCACTGGGATAGGACAAATGGAAGATCTGTGCATGGAACTCACCTGGACTCTGACCCATGCTTTTTTCCTTGGCTAATTTTAATCTGGATCTTTTCCAGATTGTTATCATGCTGTAGAACACTGTAACTGTGATTATAGCAGATTTCAGTGAGTTCTATGAGTCCTCTAGCAAATTATCAAACCTGAGAGTTGTCTTGGGGATCCCCAGACTTGCAGTTGGCATCAGAAATCAGGGTGATCTTGTTAGTGTTTGGTGTCAGAACTGAAGGTGGTCTTGGGGACTCCCAAACTCTGCACCTATTAAGCATGTTTAAATTCATGACTTTATAATGCTGTTAGAGCTGGTCACCTTTGGAAGATGTTAAAAAAAAACAATTATTGTTAAAACTAGCAAATAAAGGAAACCTACAAACATTCATTTTGCCTTAATTATATGAAATGTACCACTGAATAATCAAATAATAGATTAGGAGAGGTAAGCTTTTTTAAAAGTAAAACAAGTAAAAAATGAAGTAGAAATGATTGAAATAGAATATTGCCATTTTGCAACACTTACTGAATTAAGGGTGCTTTACTGATAAAAGAGGCCAACAAGACATATACTTAGTGGCCCCCCACTCTGTACAGACTCTCTTACAAAGTGCACCTGCACCTGAACATTGGCTCACCAACTCCCGCTTCACCCAGTATCAGGCTTTACTTCTAGATCAGCCCCTAAAAACCACGGCTCTAAATCCAGCTACCCTCCTCCCAGATGACAACCCAACTGAGCCTGCCCATGACTGCCTCGAAACAATCAAGACTCTCCAAGGCCTCCAGCCAGACCTGACTGATGTGCCCTGGACAGAGCCTAATGAAATGCTGTTCACTGATGGAAGCAGTTTCATCTCCAATGGAATCAGGTACGCTGGGACAGCCATGGTAACTTTAGATCAGGTCATTTGGGCTCAAGCCTTAAGCCAAAGAACATCTGCTCAAAAGGCTGAATTCATAGCCCTAAAACAGGTTTTAAAGCATGGAAAAGATAAAACTGTTAACATATATACTGACAACAGATATGCTTTTGCCACTGCCCATGTTCTCGGGGCCTTATACAAACAGAGCGGACTATTAATATCAAAAAATAGATAAATAAATAATAAAACAAAAATACTAGTCCTCCTTAAGGCCATATGGTATCCAAAAAAGAGTGGCCATCATACATTGTCCAGGGCACCAGAAAGATAACTCGTTTGAGACCCAAGGCAATGCTGCTACAGATTTGACTGCCAAAGAGGCCACATTAAAACCAGTGGGGCCATTTGACTCTTTAATAGTCGTTCCAGCACCTCAGTTGCTGCCGACTCCCCATTATACTAAAGAAGAAGTAAAACATGCTAAGATTGTAAAAGCTTCCAACAATGCCATGAATTAGAAAATTCTGCCAGAACACAGGATTTATTTGCCACAGGCTCTAGGCAGATTGCTGATTAAACAGATACATCAAGGAATACACCTTGGATCCACTGAACTTTTAAAAAATATTATTACATCCAAGATCTTGACAAAATAACAAAAGACATTGTTACCAGATATGAAATTTGTTCACAAGTAAATCCAGGGCCAAAATCAAGGCTGCCCATTGGAACTAGAATGCAAGGAACCAACCCTGGCAAACGCTGGGAAGTTGACTTCGCTGAGGTAAAACCCGGATAATATGGGTATCGCTACCTTTTGGTGTTCATAGACACTTTTTCTGGATGGGTAGAAGCCTTTCCTACCCAAACTGAAACCGCTCAGATAACGCTAAAAAAATTGTTACGGGCCGGCCCAGTGGCGCACTGGATAGTGCGCCGCTTGGGAAGCGCGGTGGCGCTCCCGTCCGAGGGTTCGGATCCCATATGCAGACCGGTTCCCGCTCACTGGCTGAGCGAGGCGCGGGAGCAACGCCGAGGCTTGCGATCCCGTTGCCGGTCCCCGGTCCGGTACGGGGGCAACACTGAGGGTTGCGATCCGTTGCCGGACACGGAAAAAAAAAAAAAAAAAAAATTGTTACAAGAAATTGTCCCCAGATTTGGCCTACCTGTAATCTTGGGGTCTGACAAAGGCCCAGCTTTCACAGTCCAAATTTCCCAATTATTAGCTAAAACATTACAAATAAATTGGAATTTACATTTATTTATAGGCCATAAAGTTCAGGACAGGTAGAATGAATGAATCAGACTTTAAAAGAAACACCTACCAAATTAAAACTAGAGACTGGTGAGAACTGGGTGAGCTTTCCCTTTGCCCTCCTAAGGGCTAAATACACCCCCTACATACAAGGAATTATACCCTCTCTGTTGTCCCACCTCAGAGATGATAGACTTGCTAAAATCACTAACCATAACCTTCTTCAGTCTGTACCAGATTCACCCCTTGGTCAGAGAGGCCTACCCTCCGACAAAAGCAATTGGTCAATTCTGCAAAAAGGCCTCCTGGAATTTGAGAGGGGTTACATTGAATCTATCGATCAATTTGGGAAAAATTGACATCTTAACAATATTGTCTTCTAGTTCACGAACATGAAATGTCTCTGCATTTATTTAGATTGTCTTTAATTTCTATTAGCAGTATGCTGTAGTTTTCAACAGACAAGTCTTCCATGCTTTTGTTAAATTTGTTCATAAACATTTTATTCTCTTCAATGCTATTATGAATGAAATCGTTAAGTTCATTTTCAGACTGTTTATTGCTAGTATATAGAAGTAAAATTGCTTTTTTCCAAACATGTTTAGTTCTAGTAGCTTTTTGTATGGATTCCTCAGTATTTTCTACACACAGGACCATACCATCTATAGATAAAGACAGTTTTACTTGTTCCTTCATTGTCATAAGCAGACTGGCTAGCATACATTGCTGGCCCCATACAATGCTGCATAAAAACAGCAAGAATGGGCATGCTTGCCTTATTCCTCAGTTTATGGAGAAAGCACCCAGTTTTTCACCATTAAGTATGATGTTAGCTGTGGGCTTTTTGTAGAGGCATTTTATTAGATTGAGAAAGGTGCTTTCTATTCCTAGTTTATTGAGAGTTTTTTTCAATTAAATAACAATTTAAAAATGTAAAGTGCTTTGATAAAAGGATTTACACCAAGTGGTAAATCTGACAGTGTTGTAAAAAGTTTATTTTTTCCTCTTTGCTGTGGCCATTGTGTCCTACACAGAGGCTGGGCCTATCTGAATGCACAGCAGCAGCTGCACCCATATATGATCCACACAATCAGACTAACAAGGTAGATTATATATGGCGCTAGGAAAACCTGTTGTTTCTATACCAACCATTCGGGTGTTATTAGAGACAGCCTTGCATTAGTCAGAAAACACATTTAAATAGAGAAAAGTCATATAGTAATAATAAAAATTGGTTTGAAAATCTTTTTTCCCGGTCACCTTGGTTAACAAACAATCAGTCAAAATCCTTGTCTTACGTACTTAAGTACAACAAATTAAGTACCAATGAATCAATGATTTGATTCCTTCCTAAAGAGAAGTTGGGAATGAAATAGAGCTCCCTACACCCTCATAATGTATGCTGCTTCTGTAAAATTGCTTGCTTAACCTAAGTAACTCCATTTTGCCCCCTGTCTGACCTGCAGATTATCCCCCCTTCTGCATGAGAAACCATTGACCTTTTCATAGAAACAAAAAACAATTATATAGAAGCAGGAGCCATACACAGTGAATTATTACATGGGAACAGAAACCATACACAATGAAAACTTGTATGATTGATTGCTCGAACAGCTCATTCTTGGCTTCTGAGACCTAGCTCCCTAGCTTGCTTTGTGCAGCTGGGCAAACCCGTGTGCCAACGGGATGTAGTTTTTGCCTTTAAAACCCCACAAGACCAAAGCCCAATGCCGCTCTTCCTTGGTTGCACCTTGGGAGATGGACACTGGCCAGCTGGAGTGAATAGACTGCCCTTTTCTGCATGAGTGGCATGTAAGTGCATTTCTTATGGGAGGGTGCCTCACAACACTACATATCAGCAGTGTCTGAAACCACAAAAAGAGAAACAACCAGATAATACATGCTTTCTGCTGAAAGAATACTACCACCAATTTGCCAAAGGAATCAAACTATATGAATCCAGCTACCAATCTGCAGGAAATAATGAGGACAGAACTTGTTAAACTGGACCATGAGTGTTATTCAGTCAACAATATCTAGACTATGGAAAACTCTATAGATCAAATAACCCCAGTTCTGCAACAGATAAATTGTAAAGAAAATAAAGGGATAAAAGAGGCATCTATAGACTAAAAGAGACTTATCAAATTATAAAATGTGCAAGATTCAATTATAATGTCTAAGGATGAACATTTAGGTGATATAAATATAAAGAAATGTGAGGAAGTAATTACTACAAAAGTCAGGCTACTGTTACTGATGAAAGACATGAGAAAGTTATGATTGCAACAGACACATGGAGGGGCTTCCTGGGTAGCTGGAAATGTTCTATTTCTTGATTTGGATGGCTGGGTGGTAATTATGAGTGCTCCCTTATATAATTTATTAAGCTACGCATTTGTTTCACGTGGTTTTATTTAGCTTGTGAAGTTGATTTTTGAGTTCAAGTGCAAATACACTTATGCCTACTAAATTATATTCAACTTATATCTCTAGATTCTTGAGATGCTTTTGGATTGTTATCATGCTACCCAACATGACTGCATCCCTCTGGGCTTAACACTACCCACAAATTCAGAAGCAAAGAATCTTCACCAAAACAACTAATAAAAAAAAGGAAGTTGAAAACCTTAATTCTACATCTTAACTGGGGTGTTACTTGCACAGGTGTATACATTCATCAAAACTCACCAGACTGTGAATTCACGCCTTAAACTAGGTTCATACCTTCTTCACATTTGTTTGTTTATTTTGCCTTTCCTACCAGCAGGATGGCTGGGACTCATTGTGACTCATCCTCAATCATGCAAACGACCCCCAGAAGATGAGGGAGCAACTTGTTGGAAGGAACCTGAGCCCTGCATGACCGTTTAGGGTATAGCTGTTTGCTGACTGGGAACATTTACCTATAACTGTTAGGTGAGAGAGAAGCAAACTTATTTCATTTTTAAGCCACAGTATTGCTGGGTGTCTTTGTAGCAGCAGTGTAGTTTATTACCCTAACTAATATCCTGAGTGTCACTAATTCAAAAGCATTTAGGTGCCAAGAAGGGAACATAAATACACGAAGCAGCAGGAGTAAGACAGAACTGTGATGAGTTAGACAATACGAACTGTCCTAAAAGCACCAAAATTAAAAAAAAAAAAAATTACACATACTTACAGAAAATAAAATACCTGTGGGGCCAAATTCTACCTGATGGCTATCATTTGCAACCCCTGCTTAATCAGGACAATTTGAGTAAAGCTATTCTCTCAGCTGCAAATGTACTTAATTGTCTTGTACACATTTCTTCTCTTTGTATAGAAGTACATCATAAGAGACCTAAGCAAATATTTTATTGATGTTTACATATTTTATTAATTAGGATATAAACTAAGCTGCTATAACATGGAGACTTAAAAATTCAGTGGATCAAATGAAATAGGGTTTTGTTTCTAATATACAATATGGAGGGAGATGGGTGACTTTTTTTCACAAGGTTATCCAGGGACTCAGGGACCTTCCATGTCATTGCTCCACCATCCCCTGGGTATTGTCCTCACTCCTTGGTTGGAGTTTCCTCACCACCACCAGCCTGCAAGAAAGGAAAGGAGGAAGTGGAAGAAGCAATTCAGTCGCATGGCCACACCCAGCCACAGTGTGGCTCACTTAGTCTATTTAGGTAAAATACTCTACTTCCAGCTAAAATTCAGGGGGGTTCTTTCAATAAAAAGATGGAGAGAACGTTTATTGGGGAACAACTTAGCAGTCTCTCTCACATATACACAAGTCTAGTAAATTTCTGACTAACAGTGTAACCTGAGGGAACCAGAGGGATGGTCTGACATGATTTATTCTTCAATAATCTCTGGTGGATTCTGGTGGTCCTTGCTTTCTACTAGGTGCTTACAGCCAGACTTTGAGTAACCTGGCCTAGACCCTCACTCAGAATCACCGCCAGCAGTAATGACCTCTTTTGGCTTTGGAAAACTATATTTCAATTATATCTTTTTCCATCTTCCTGGAGCACTGTTACTCCTCAGGAATCTTCAGAGATCAACACCTTTATGACTTCCTTCTCAACCACTCCTGCTGCCATAAAATATAATTCTTACAGGGCAAGAGACAGAAAGAGAAAAAGTAAAGAACCATTTTAACTAGTCCAGTAAATAAGCAAAGAGAGAGTTAGAAAATAAAAAAGGATAATTAAAATTCATTTTTGAGAAAAGTTTAGCCACATCAAGAAAAAGCTTTAAATCGCTTATTAAGAAGACAAATAATGGCTTTATGTCAATCTCTATGCACAGACATCTATTGGGTTTTATTTTATTGTATTATCATTTAAGGTAACTAGAATTGCAAACATCAGCTTCTCTGAATAATCACTACTAAGTCTTCCAAAAGAAAGGCAAGGGCTATAATCCTAGTCTAAATTTTTGGTTGTCTTCCCAGTTAGATGTCAAAACAGTAGCTTCCTTTGGGATAACTATTCTTCTTTACTCTACTGAAGAGCCTTTTTAGTGGTTGATGCTGAATAATTATATATCATGCTTGACTTTCCTTTTATATAATATGAAAATTTTTATTTTCTTATTCTCTATGGTAACTGCTAAAATACTTCAAGCTGTTTCTTTCCTCTCTTAAGTATGTATCTATTTTCCTTGGGGGGAAATCTGGAAATATACAAAGGCAGAGATAGCGTGTGCAGTTTAGGTTAACAGAAACATACATTTCAAGCTTTATCGCTCAATATCCCCTCCACACTTAATCCACATCAAGTCAGCTTGCCTTTTCCTGAAACCCGTATATATTTTTATACCCCGTGACTTTCCTGGTGCTGTTTACTTGACAGGGAATGTTCTTTCCTCCTCTTTCATTTTCAGGCTATTGAAATTGATTCTCACTTACCCTTCACTGTCAGCTCCAAATCCACCTCCATCATGATGCTTGCCCTGATCATCCAGACAGAATCAAGTGTTCCTGTTTTAGCTATGGAATAGCTGCTCACCATTAATTTTTTAAAGAGAATATGTGCAATTGTATTTTTTTAATTTAAAAAAAAAACTTCATAGTTTTCACACTTACACTGCATCCAAGATTATTCTTTTTCATCAGGTTACCACTTTTGTGGTCACTATCTGTCGGTATGCTTCCTTTCCTGAAATTTAGCCATAAGGTAAATTGATTCTTCTAGAACAGCAAGAAACCCCAGGCTAGCTGATAGAAAATATCAGGGTCTGGCAGACAGCTCAGCAAGGAAGCATTTTAGTTCCTCCCCTAGTCCTATCCTTAGTTGGTTTTTCACCCTAGAAGCGGTCCCATAAGTATCATAAGGGACAGCAGATCACTGTCTCCATAACTCTCAGTCCTGTGACCTTGGAAAAGAGGAAGCCTACTTGAGAAAGCTGCAAAGCCATGTCGGTGGGGCAGAGTTGACAGCTGACAGCCAGCTGAACCCACCCAGCAACACACTTTCCACTTCCCAAGTACCGTTTCCCACACACTACCATGTGGGGCCCAATTAGATAAGTCCTTTTGCTCAAATTATCTTCTTCTATATATATTTAGAAAACTGTAATATTTATCTGATTTTGCTGATTTTATCAGTAAAAAACACTCATTTACAGATCTATCTGGCTGATGCTGATCATGTTTGATAACATTCAAAAAGTCACTTGTTTATTTTCATTATCTCATTTCTTCCAAACCATAATAACTCCTCTGGGAGGGACAACATCTGCTTCTGCAAGAGGATAGCTGCAGCCTTCTGCTGGTTTTCTCCCGGCTTTAGACTCCAGAGAGATTAGCACTTCCCCAACCTTTTGGATTCCCTAAATTTCTGTATAGAGATTTATGAAAAAGAGGATTGTAAAGCCAAGGTATCAATTAGATACCAGAATCCTGTGAAAGAAAAACATGAGCCTAAGAGGAAGTACTGAAAAGGGAAAAGAAACAAGGAAGATGAAGGGAGGGGTACAAAGACCTTTAAAATGTAGTAAATTATCTCCTCAGGGATTAAAAATTCTATAATAAATATTAAATTTTTTCTGCTCCCAAACATTTAGGTGATTTACTGTTAAAATATTAATATCGTGGTACTCTAAATTGAGACTAACTTAAATTTCAGGCGTTTAGATTTAGAGTTCAATTCATAGCTTATTAAAGTGCAGAGAGTGTTAAACATAATTCTCTAATGGACTTGTAACTATTTCCCAAAGCTCTGGAGCACACATGCTAAATGGGCCAATTAATATCCAAATTTCATAACGTACATCAGCACTATAAACAATTAGTACTGAAAAAACTGATCCCCTTTCTGATGATAAAACCATACTAGACATTTAGCAAACAATCACTGAGGGCCTACTGAGGAAGGGACGTGGGAGGGAGGGGGGAAAGGATGAGGAGGGGAATGCAAGTGGGGGGAGGAAAAGTAAGGAAATTAACAAAATGCAGTACCTGCTGTCAAAAGGTGTTTGTAACCTGATGAGGGTTGGGCGGAGACATGGAGGAAGAGAGAAGTGCTGTGGTAGCTGACAATTGCATGCTGACAGTAGAAATAGGTAGCCTACAGTTATTAAACTGCAGAGTCAGTTTTTTATAAAGCCCAGAATCTAGGGTCTTTCTGCACAGACCCAACTGAGGAGTTTAGATCAGCAGCTAAGTTTATCCTAGGGCCTGTAATATTTCTATTTCCTGATCACAAAGTAGATAAAAATCCAAGTGTAAAAACAGGTTTCATTCTGCTGCTGCTTAGGGAGCTTTTTTAGGCTAAGAGTTCTTTGCACTTCAAAAGAAGCTTCACAACTTGAAAGGCTGACAGGGTCCGGAACAGGGATCCACAGTCGGGAGATGGAGTGTCATCACAGCTTCATCACTTAGAAGCCATAAAGCCTTGAGCACCTCCCCCTCACCTCTCTGAGCTTCAAAAGAGGAAATGCACAAAAGCTGTTTGTATCCTATAAAGGTAGAAGCAAAGGTCAGTTTGTGTTACTATTGTTCCCTTAAAGGATGATGAAAAGGGTTCAGATTAAGACTATTCACCAAAATCACACACTACACTAGAGATAAGACCCAGAAAGAATCCAAACTTTACTTCCTCATTAGGCAGCCCCTCTTGAACTGAGCTCTAGTCCACAGTTCTACTTCGTCCTGTAACTGTCCAGCTTCACTTCCAGGCACACCCCTCACACTCAGCTACATCAGCCACTGCTAAAACATTAACATACTCCAGCCCCCTCATGACTGTGCAAGGTCCCTCCTTGAGTCTCAGTGCCCTAAACCTGGCACTTAGCTCACCCCCCTAAGGTAACTCTCCTTATTGTATTACTGGATAGACCGCTTCCTCAATAGACTGGGGACTCTTTGAAGACAGAGACCATGCATTATTAATCTTTCTGACCATGTCAGAGTAACTTGTAAAGATGGACATGGTTTACTGAATGAACGGGTGATTTTTCTGCCTACAAAAGAACAGAAATGTGACATACTCCCACTATGCACTTATCTGCTTTCCCCACAGTGCTGTTGCTCTCAATACATTTTTATAACAGTTTTATTGAGATATAATTCACACACCATGAAGTTCACACAGTTAAAGTGTACAATACAGTGGTTTTTAGAATATTCAAAGTTGTGCATCCATCACCACTGTCAAATTGCAGAACATTCTCAGCACCTTAAAAAGAAAACCCCAAACCAACTCCTCATTTCCCCTTCCCCCCTAGCAACGACCCATCTACTTATCTCCATGGATTTTTCAATAATTTCTTGCTCTACGGTATACCACAGTATTACATATTAGAATGCATCTCTTCACATGACTAAAAACATAAAATCTGAGGCAGCTTTCATTTAGCAGAGTAGTATAGAATCAGTTTCCTACCAGCTCTATGACATTGGACAAGTTGTTTAACTGGATTTAGCTTCTTCATAAGATGAAGTTTAGAAGGTGTGTAAAGGCATCTTCAGGTTAAAAAATGTCTGTATAAATAGGATTTCACGCCCCAGCTGCTGCGGCCACTGCCCTCCCCGGGAGCGGCCCTAGAGAAGATGTTTTCTCTTTTTTCTTTTCTTTTGGGGCGTCTATTTATCTCTTGGCTGGCATCGGACAGAGAAACAGCCGAGCCCGGGAGCGGAGGCTCAGCGCTCCGGTTCCCGCAGGAAGCCTCGCCCAGCGGGGACCGCACCCTCCGGCGGCGGCCCTGGGGAGGCGAGAGGGCGCCGGCCGCGAGGCCGCGGGCAGCGCG
>NW_007729823.1:145347-154621 GCF_000696425.1 Galeopterus variegatus | reverse complement strand
CGGCGGCGCCCTGTCCCGCGGCCCCGGCTTTGGGCGCAGCGCAGGAGCTTCTGGCGGCGACGGCGTCCCGGCGATGCTGCGAGTCTCCTCGGGCGCCGGGGTCCTGGCATCTCCCTGAGGTACCCAGCCCGCTCGCCCCTCGCCCCGGGGAATCGCAGCGCCCGGGAGTGGCTTTGTGAAGCTCTGGGCTCCGGGGACTGCGCGGCGGGCCGGTGAGCGGGTGGGTGGGGCTGGGCGGGGCCGCGCGGTCCGGGCTGCCTTCCCTCCGAGGAAGAGCGGGGGGGCTGAGGGAAGCGGGAGGGGACAGGGGGGCTGTCTCCCGGCGGCAGCTGACGGCATCCCCGGCTCCATCCTCCTCCTGCCTCCATGTGGTTTGGAAGAGGTTTTGTTGCAGGAGAAAGTTTGATGCGCAGACTTGAGGAGCCAGACTCGGTGGTCCCTGAGGCCCGCCCCTTTAAAGAGAGGCAGCCCACCCTGAGTGTGGCACAAGGGAACCCAAGCCACTTTCTGACCTGAGCAGCATTCCTGACATAGGACCTAACTTGACGACATTCCTCTGTGGGAACCCCCCTTGGGGAGGGGGCTTTCTAGAGACGGCATTCAGAGCCCCCACTCTGCGGCTTTTGCTTGAAAACAGTGCAGCAGGTAGTCAGTGATCGCGGCTACTCTCCCCATAGAATGGACTCCACCAAGAAAGGTCTATGCTTTAAGAGCTTCAAAAATTTAAATCTGCCTTACCTTCTAATTAAAGGTCCCCAAACACCAATGTATCGAAAGTGCTAATGATTACTTCTGTCGATTCTTTAATATTCTTCTATTTTACCACATGCTTTCAATCAGCTTTCTCTGAACACTGGGACAGGTGCTGTGGAGCAAACTAAAGTGAGTAGACGTTGTAGCCCACCTCTTCGAGTGAGAGGCAGGAATGAAGAATACAGAGCACAAATCCACACTTGGAGGCAGGAGAAAGTTTCAACCTTCAAAGCATGATGGATTAGGTGGGGATTATTTGCTTTACAAAACTTCCTTTAGTGCAGAGAAATAATGATTAGAGTTAGAATTGAGTTTTACACAGATGGTAGAACACGTCTGTCATAAAATGGCTCAGGGTAGAGGTAGTAACGTGCAGATAACACATGGTTTTGCAATTAGTAGATATCAGCAAATATGTATGTATTGAATTCTGTTCAATTCTAACCTATCTAATACCTTTCTGATCACACATGTAGATTCTCACATACTTTCTTCTTATCAAGATATATTTATACCATAAGGCAACTTCATAATACCCTCAATACTCCTTAGCCAAGGACATCTTGATCTGGTCCATATGATTTACTCTCACACCAGAAAGCATCATATCTGTAGAAATATTTACACTTAAGGAAATTTCCTTAGTGATGATACAATACTGTCTGTACACTGAGTGCATTCTGTGTGCCAGACACATTACTAGGTGTCTTACATATATTATTATTTGAATTTTCACAGTCATTCTATGAGGTATTATTACTTTTCCAATTTTAGAATTTAAAGAGTTTCTGGAATTTCCCCAAGACTATAGGGCAAGTAAGTGATAGAGGAGGGATTTGAACCTGGATCTGTTTGATCCATTGCCCAATCTCTTGGCCACTACTCTATGCTGTCTTCCAGTCTTTCTTGAGAGAGTTGCCCTTATTATAGTATAGTAGGGAATCCTAATATGGCAACACGTACTGTCTCTACTGGCCTCCTGCATCAGACCCCTTTATAGAATGTCTTCTCCCTCTGGGAACCCACCACTGTGTGACATGCACCAAAGGCCAACACTAGGGCCTCCCCAGACTTCACCTGCCCCATCCCCAGCATTGTAAATCAGATGGAAATCTCCAGACATATAAACTCCCCTCACCCTTTCTGATAAGCGAGTTTCAGAAGACAGGTAACTAAGCGTTACCTCACTGGCATTTAAGAAGCAGTCTCTACCCTCCCAGTCATCCAAATCTATCTGAGCTCTGCACACGGAAGCACACCCCATCAGTTGGCAGCAATGCATCCCCTGCAGTGTTCACACTGCACTCTCATCCTCCCGTACCAACTGTCAGAGAATTCCTGACACAGGCCGGCCTACTTAAAAGGAAAGACTGAAATGAAGTCACTGGGGAAAGTGGTATTAGTCCATAGAATCCCTAAATTCTCCACTGCTGATTAGAAAGGGCCCTAGGAACAGGAAGCAGGACTTCTTCATGGTGTCAAATGCCAGGTATATGGTGCAGCCTATTGTCAGCACTATTGAAATATGTGTTCGCCATATAGAAACCATTTTACCTTTTGTCTTAGTGATGGATGTAGCCACACCCCATTCCTGATTTGATACTCACTTTTACATTCAGGCAGTTTTCACTTGGCTCCATGGTATTAAAAATTGATGTCTTGATTGTGATGCAGGAAGTTTTGAAGCTGTGCCTTAAAAATTGTGTCTATTATAATCTACAGCCATTGTTTTATAATTTCTCTTCTCTAGGGTGTGTGTATATGTGTTGGGGATATGTGTTTGTGTTCACTTCCTTGGTATGGTTTGCAAGTTGGTATGTATATTTAGAACTCTTTCTGGTTCCAAAATTATTTGCAGTACTAAGCTTAAAAAGAAATAAGAGCATTTTTGAGCTATGACCATATGCTGCCTGGAAACATATCCTTATAGTTGACATTTTACTCCTGTTACTCTCATGCTAAGAATCTCAAAGTCCCGTATGCATGCTGTGCGATTTGAAATGGACCCTCCTGTCTAGTTATTTCATTCCATCCTCCATAACAGTGGTAAGGCTTGAGTTTCAAATACAGCCCCAACACCTCCTCTTTAATATCTCTAAACTGCCAAAAAGTGAAGCAGCACCAATTAAATTGGGAAAGTAGACATGAAGTTTGCTCATTGTTATACTCTTGCACCAGAATGGAAGATGTGCCAAAAACATTGTTCGTAATAAGAGTGAACATACTTCTTTAAATGACTAGCAATCTGCAAAACTATACCAAATTATTGAAATCACACTGTTGCCTAAAGCTGTGCACATACAAATAGCTCACTAACTTAAAACTGTCCAGAATCAAAAAGCTTCTGCTGTGCATTCTATTATTCTATTTCTAAAACTTCTCAACTAGAAATTCATCTTTTCTTTCATATGTCATCAAATCTTAAATGCCATTAATCATAAAACATAGCATTATTTTTGAGCTATACAAGAAGAAAAAGAAAATACTGGCAATTTTATTATGGCATACCATTTGAACAGTGGTCTTCCATGACACTGCATGAATTGGTCACCCTAGTTTCTCATTGCTTTCATTTCCCTCATTTCTTCCAGGGGTTTTGGCACTTTCTCCTGCCAGTCAGTACCTTCGTAGCATTTTTTGGGGTGTGATGAACAATCTATTAGCATGAATTTCAGTAACAAACTATAACATAGCTTCATCAACTTGTGTCTTTCTTCAGCCTGGTTTAAAAAAAAATGTGTCTTGCTTTGCAAGGTAATATGGAAATGCCAAACAAAGACAAATGCTTCCTTTAGTAATATAACATTTATGCTCTGTTTCAGTGCCTGCGGGCATACACAGTAACATCTTGCAGTGCCAAATCGTAGTATAATCCTTTTGAAAACCATTTAAATGGCAATTAAACAGAATGCATACAGTATCAACAATGCCCATAACTCAGTATAAGTGAAAACAGAATGAATAGCTGTGACCAAGTTTATTCATGTGCAGGGACATGACACTTGTGCTTGAGTACTGCCAAGTTGTCAGCAGTTTTAATGTACCATCAATATGAAGACAAATCCTGATTTCAGGAACGTCAAGATGTGAAAAAATAACCTTTTCAATGAAATATGCTGATCTGTGTCCACTCAGTGTCATGAACCTTAACCTGCCTACCCTTGTGCATGTTTTCATCGATCCATTCATTTGTATAGTCATTTGTCTTGTAAAACTCTAAGCTCCAGGAAGGCAAGAACTTTTTCTGTCTTGTTCTCTACTATATGCCAGCCACACAGGACAGTCTGTGCCACATAGTAAATCTGCTCAGTAAATATCTGTAGAATGAGTGAATGATTATCCTCCTGTGGAAGGCATGGAGACACATTAGTAGCTCACTACCCTCCTGCTGGTTAGAACACATATTCTTAAAATTACGACATTGACAAGAATGCTAAACATAGAAAAGGGGGCAGGCCAGTATTAAGTCCTTCATTTTATCTACAGAGCCCTATTGAAAATATTTGATGACATTATAAAACTAGTCTAGGGTAGAAGACATTTCATTGTAGCTTTTATTGATTTTTGACCACTGAAGGAGTTTATAACAATTTACCTCTTGGTTGTTTTGTATGATCCAAAATCATTAATTGCTTGAATTCACTGTTTAGTCCAATTTTACATAATTGTCCTATTGTACTTTTAACATGTACAGGAATAAACAGGAAAATGCCTTTCATTCAGTAGGCCCTCTAAAATAGAAAGTGCTGGTGACCTTGCCTGGAAGTATATTCCCAAGAAGATGTACAAGTATATCTACTTACATACTTTGCCTTACAGTCCATTTTTTTAGTCCCCAAAAGAGCCATCTTTACATTTTGAAATTTTGCAGAGAAAAAAGAAAGAACCTGCTGGGCAATACAGATCTTCTGTCAGTGACTCTGCTTCCTCACTGCTGCACAGTGCACATCGAGACCAAGGACAGGACTCTAGGTAAAGATGCCAGCAGAAGGAATGGCAAAGAAACTAGTTTAGCAACCAATTCTGAAGCCATCCTGAGGATTTGAAGTGAATTAGCATTGCCCAAATAACCCTGCAGTCTCTGAATATAACAGCTGAACCTGCAAAGACAGACCTGCCTTCCTGTCCAGTGCAGTGTGGGACCTCTGAACACATGTCACAAACTGAGGTCATTCATGGGTTTCTAAGATACATTCACCTGCTATCTCAGATGAAGAGAAATGATGTGGGCAGAGGGTTATTACTGCCTCTCCCCAAGTATGGGTAAAGCAAGTGGCAAGGTGACAGGTGCTTTGAAGGGTCATGACAGACTAGAGCTGGCTCTTTCATATTATAGAAAATAATTATTAATTAAATCTTTTTTTGTTATAACTGAAGGGACTTATATATCATTGCTTTTACTAGATATTTTTAACATGGGCCAGACAAGCTAACATAAATGACAAAAAAGTTTAAAACTTGTTTACTGAACACAGAAGGTAGGATGAAAGAAAACCAAAATAATCTTAGTTGCCAATTCTATAATTGTGTAGGGTGTTTTAATGGTACCCAGGATTTGTTTTAATCAGGTGTGATAAGACACACAAAGAAATGACTGTCAGAAAGGAAGAAGTTTGTTATACTCACAGTCCCTTAGAAACAAAACCATGACATGCCATGCAGGGGGCAACACAAGGAAGCACCAGAGTCAGTCAGGAGGCACAGGGAGAGGGGGAAATGTGGGCTAGAGCCTTTATTGTGGTTCCCATAGGAAGAACAGGAGAAGCAGGGTAAGCATGTTTAGAATCGGCTACTTTGAATAACTTCTGCAGTCTCCAGGGTGCAGGGGCTGTCTCTAGTTGTCTGGTACCTGGTCCTAAGGTGATTAGGAAAGGGGGATAGTGGCCCAGAGTGAGAGCCTGATAATGGTGGGTCGTGAGATGTGGGCTTCAGATTAGTTGGTTTGCTATGAATTGGTGCCTGCAGGTGAGTCCTTTACTATCTTCAGGCATTGGGTAACCCTGGAAGAGGCAGTTTCTTCAAGTCAACAAGACCATGGGATATCAAAACATCAGAATACAAAAATAAAATTCATAGTTGATATGTGGAGATTTTTTTTAAATGGTCAACTAATGAATTAGAATGTATACATGGAGTATTCAGCCAAATGTGCAGAAACGACTAGCAGGGTCTGACACATGGTACTCATTCAGTAAACATTAATTAAATCTGAGTCATGGTGCCAGATGGCCCAACCAGGCTAGCATTCAGTTCCTGATGGATACTGTAGTCAGGTGTGCAGTGTTTACCATGAGAAAAAGAAAAAATGAGAAACTGTACACTATGTAAGGAATCCCCAGATGAAGGATGAACCACCCAGGATAAAAAGGAGGCAAAACACTTAAGTCTTCTAAAACATTAGAGAACCCTTAAACAAGTACATCTTTAGCAGTGAGATCTTAAAATCTATAAGATAATTATATGTTTTGGGTAATTCATTATTTACTGTGGATTTGGAATATCAATAAAAGTCAGGAAACATGAAAGTTACATGCAACTTTTAAAAAGGGTGTTTTTCAGAGTAAAATTAAAGTTGCAGAGTGAATCGTGTGTTGCAACTTCGTGCTCAGGCATAGACTTCTAAATGTAAGTTACTCAAAATAGCATGAAACATACTTTTCTTCTCAACTGCACGTTGGTGTTAATCAGATGATATATATACACACATAAAGTGCTGGTACTGGAGAGACTTATATGAAGGCAATTAACAGAATGTGTGGTGGTAATAAGCCTAGGCACAGAATGTTTAAAATGTATCTGTGTGAACTCTGATGGAGGGTGGCGATGAGTGGGATGGGCATGGGGTAGACTCGGGACATAACTTATAATGATGAATGGTAGGAGTGCATGAAGGTAGGCTCACTGATAAGTAAATTAAATGACTTGTTGGTATGGTCAGCCTCATGACTTTTCTTTGTGCAGTTGGTTAATGACTTTAGTGCCTTTAAAGTCGTATGAGTTTTCCGTAGAATCTTGACCATGCACATTAAGAAATAATAATAAAAGCATAAACGGGCAGTCAACCTAATAATCTCAGAAGGGTGATTCTGTCACAGTGAAAACTCTGAGATTGCCCTCTGCTTACAGTTGCTTCCACCTTGTGGTTTTACACACATCTTTGCATTATGTAGGAGCTTATCTGTGTTGATGGGAATTGTGTGTCCTTAGTGGAACACAGCTGCTCCCCCATTGTGTTTCCAAACTGACATCATAACTCTTTAATTGAAGTGGCAGTGTTAGCCTAAACTGAGCAGTGAAAGCATTTCTGCCTGCCTTATGTTGCTGATCTGGGTTTGATGATGGTCAGGACAGTCCTTGGGTTTATCCACACCAGTGAAGCATGTCTCTTAACCTAACACACTTTTTTCAATCTAGGTTTTTATGGCCTTTTTACCTCTGATTCTATACATGAATTAGGCCCATGTAAAAATGGAGTATTCAGTCTGATGAAATAATATGCAGAAATACTCACAAGTTCTTGGCTTCCTGGAGCGTTTTCTTTATGTCATACTTATAAGTGAAACCTCATAAAGGGGGGTGGGGGTGGGGGAACACACTTCCTGGAGCTGTTCTAAGCATTTGCATCCTGTTTTACCTTTATTTAACCTTTATGGATTTGAATTGCACTCCTTTGAAGATAGGGTGGGAAGAGGCATATTCTGCTTATCTTTTTAGCCCTAGAGCCTAGCAAAGTGCCTGCAAATGATAGAAGCTTAATAAATATTGGCTGAATTAAAAAAAAAAATACTGGTTGACTGATTGACAAAGAAATTCCCAACCTTCATTGGCTCAAAGATTCCTATGAATTATGAATAAAAGTCCTCACAAAATACTTTATAATCTGATAGGTAAATCATCTAGAATGAAGAATCAAGAACATCAAAACTGCTTTTCTAACAAATAGAAGTCATGAAGGTAAATTCGCCTCTAACAAATTAAAATGTCTATTACAATTGACTATTATTAAATTTCTATGGTGTTGAATTGAAAACTAGATGGATTAAAACTGATAGTATAGAAATTCCATATTTTGATTATTTAATTTAAAATATATAAATAAGCAATAGAAACTTGAAGAAAGGATCAATTACTTAATGAAGCTTGCTAGAAAAATAGAACAGTTTGAAGAAGAGAAAACAGTAAGAAAAAAGAATAACGTATTTTTGTCATAACCAAATATTGCAGTAAACTTCAGATAGGTCATTGTGTTAAATTTTGGGGGAAAAAAGAAAGAATGAAAGCAAACAAGCAAAGTTACCTATTTATCCCAGGTATGAAGCCAATTAAGATTTTTCTGAGTACTCATAACATCTTAGAAACAGATGCATTGGAATAAAAAAAACTGAAAAGCACGAAAACAACAAAATATAATAAGACAATTCTAAAAGGCAAAGTGACAAAATGGGAAAGAACATGGCTGATGAAAACTTATGTAAGGTCTGTAAGGAATTGATATCAATATGGAATATGTGGCATGAATACTCAGAATCTAGTCCACGGGGGTTGAGGGTGAGGAATAGACATTTGGGACATGGGAATACAAGTGTTAGATCAGAAGGCATGATAAGTCTAGAGCATAAAACATACACATTGATTGCTACCTCTTAAAGGTGTATTGTGTGCTTTAAAAAAAAAAAATCAAAAGTGATTTGAAAAGTTAGAATCCCATGTCCATTGACTTTTTTTCATTTGTTGGACTAGTAAAACAAAAACAACAACAATTTTTGAACTACCATTAAAGAAGGTAAATTGTAGGGACTGTATTCAGAAACCACTTGAGACAGAATTACATATTAGGATTTTCTTCTTTTCCTTTGATGTCTTTCCAGACAGTAGAAACAAACCAACAAAAGACTTCAGTTTGGACACTCAACAACACTAGTAGCACATTAGTATCTTCACCTTAGTTGTATCTCTTAAAAACACGCCTATCCAAAACAATATTGAAGGTTTTAAAATTTGGTCTCAATCCCCAAGAAGTGTGCACTTCAGTATTGTTTATCTTCTGTGGGAACTGGAGGTGGAAACTCTATCTCTGTGAGTACTACATGGAAATGGAGAAGGACTTTCCTGACCATCAAAATCATTCGAATGGGGGCTGGGAGGTCCCTGGAACCATGCATGGCTGCATTATATTGAGTATGTTTTTGGAATAGAAGGAGCTTTGACTTAGACTGAACTGAACTTGCTACCCCCTCATCTGCAGAATGAGAAAGGAATCAGTGAATGTTGAAGGCTGTATGGTTGGTATCACCCTGAGGGCTCTACATTCTCTGCTTGTATCATTTAATCCCTCCGACAGCTCCCTGTGCAGTAGACCTTATTATAGTCTCTGTTTTTTAGATTAGGAAACTGAAAAACAATGAGGTTAGGTATTTTTCTCAAAGCTGTCGGGTCCACCGCCAGCAGCCGACCCGTACAGCCCTAGCCTCGTTCCTTTCAGTGGGTGAGCGAACGGCCCAGGATTCCTCTTTCCCTCCGG
>NW_007729823.1:143211-144296 GCF_000696425.1 Galeopterus variegatus | reverse complement strand
TGTCCTCAGAATTGTGCATTTAAGCAGTACATTATCTTCCCATGCTGTGTGTTTAACATTCCTTTGCCTTAGCTTCCTTGTTTGTAAAATGGGGCCATTGATTTCTTCTGTGCAGGTTTGTTTTGAGTTTGCAAAATACTCTGTATAAAATATCTAGCACACTAACAGTACAGTTGCTATTGCTACTTTCATTTCTTTTGGAAATGACTGTAATGCAATGGTCTAGTGAAAGTAGCAGATATTTTTCTCTCTCGGATTTAGCCCAGAAATGGCTATTGCTATGGCAAACACCCTATCCCAGCTGTTCACCATCACACATCTTCAGGAGCTTCCTTACTGGTCTCCATAAGTTCAGTCTAGAACCCTCTCTTCTCCACCGGGACCTGTCTTTTCTTCCTTCCTAGAGTGCCTAGATGAGTGGGAAGAGAAAGAAGTGGAAAATGAAACACTTGAAAATTGAGGGGACAGAGCGGCTTCATTCTCTGCAGGAGGTTGCAACCACTCAGCAGAACAGTGGAATTAAATCCCCCAAAAGTGGAACACGAAGAAAGTTTCCACTCAACAGTCTTGCATCAAGATTGGGGAACTGTCATCTTTATTTGCTATCCTCTGAGTCCTGGCTATTTTATCTGCTCAAGTGAGAAGAAATCTATAGGCAACCTCTAGTTTGCTATTGAAGCACTAACTAAATAGAGTGTGCTTAATTACAGGTTACATAAAATCTTAAGTCATTAGCAGATCTTAAACATTCTTGCAAATATATTGTAGCCAGTGAAGCTTACATTGTATCCCCCTGACCTTTCCTTAAAGAGATCCTGGGACAGCCACTTAGGAGTTTTCAGAGATCAGTTATCAAACTGCTCATTTATTCTCAGAGGTTTAACACCATGGGTATATGACACCTGATTAACACATTTTTAAATGCATTTTAAAATATATTAAATACATTTTTAATATTGGTACTTCTTAAAAAAAATTTATTATGCAACTAATATGTGTTCAACGTAGAAATTTATTTATTTACTTTTTTTTTTTTTTTTTTGAAGATGACCGGTAAGGGGATCTTAACCCTTGGCTTGGTGTTG
>NW_007729823.1:140688-142934 GCF_000696425.1 Galeopterus variegatus | reverse complement strand
TTTTTTTTTTTTTTTTGAAGATGACCGGTAAGGGGATCTTAACCCTTGGCTTGGTGTTGTCGGCACCACACTGAGCCAGTGAGCGAACCAGCCATCCCTATATAGGATCTGAACCCGTGGCCTTGGTGTTATCAGCACCGCACTCTCCTGAGTGAGCCACGGACCAGCCCTGAAATTTAAAGATTTACATAAGCAAATAGAAGAAAACAAAAACCACCCATAATCCACCTCCTAAATATATTACTATTTGCATTTTTGGATATTTCTTCCCAGATTTACTTTTTCATATGTATAGATATATTGTTTACAAAAATTGAATTATTTAATATGCTGTTTTGTAAGCTGCTTTTTTCACATAGCACAATTATCCCAATTATCTCTGCATGATAGTAAATCATTACATAGATTTTTAAATAGACTGAAGCCATCAGACCTTGGTTCTTATGTTTTGAGACACTAGAAAAGCCTCTACTCAGCCCCAAGGCCAAGAATTTTATCCATTTCCACATAAGACACACTCCCTGCCTCATGGAGTTTTCAAGTACCCAAAGCTTGCTTTCACTTGCTAAGTGAGAGCTCTACATCTGGGCTCCTACCTCTGCCCAATGTTCTTGTCATCACAAGCCTCCCACCGTTTTCATGATCTAAAGGGGTCTCAGTTATCTTGGTGGCTCTGACATGGAAGTGCAATTGAGCTTCTTCTGCCTTGCCTCTTCTGATAGATGAATGTCAGGAGACACACAATCCTGCCAACTGGCGTCTTAAAACCAAGCCCATCTGCCAATGAAAACAGCCATTCAAAATGCTGACACCCTCCGCATCTAATAATTTCCATTTCTACAGCTGCTTCTCAATTATCACTTATCCAGGGAGCCAGGATACCAAAGATAATTGAAACCCACAGATAATAACTAAACTTCATGATAGTTTAAATCTCCTACCCATCAGTTTTTCAACCAGAGCTGCTTACAAATGGACTGGTTCAAGTTTCTCCTCCTTTTATTTCCCCCTGATTAGCCCCAATTCAGAGCCCAATGAGCAATGAGGTAGCCAAAATTTGGTTGCCAGAGATAAGCAGAACCAGTCTGTCTTGAGAATATCAGTCTCTGAAACCTCCAGTGACTGCACTGTGTGTGAAGAGTACAAAGCAAGGTGTTTTATACCAGCGGAATCAGACACTATTCCTTCTTGCTTCTTTATCCACATATTTCACCCAGTGTGCATACATTGCCTTTTCTACCTAGATTCTCCAAAAGCCTATCAAAGCTCCTCACACATCTTCCGACTAACTGATGTTCTTTTTGTTTTTTCACTACCTTGCTTGACCTCCTCTTTCCTTAACCTGCCTTCCTCTTACCACCAACCTCTTGCTAAAACAAAAAGCAGAAATAAAAAAAAAAATATACATCTGGATAATAGATGTGTGTGTATATAATATATATAAAATACCCACATATATACACTTTTAAATCAAAGTCATTCTCTTGCCTCAAGTAATTTTATTGCATTACCTTCCCCACTGTGGAACACTAAGCCATCAACTTACCAGCCACCAGATGTGCCCATGGCATGCCAAGCCCCTTCCCTCCCTGGCCAGCGTGGCAGCTCTTCACCCCTCTAGCCCTCTCTCTAACCTTTCCTTCTTCCCCCAACTTGAAGTCTCAGCTGCCAGATCCACTCTTCCTTCAGCATTTCTATTTCTATTCTCTCCTTCCTTTGCTTTTGTACTTTGCCTTTCTGTATTCCCCTGACATTTTTGTCCTGTCAGCGAGGACATGGGAGGTATCTGAAAGAACAAACTTTAAGACCATGGTATTTTCTGTGACCATCACAATTGTTAAAATTTCCTAAAGCAAAACCATCTAATTAAGTGATTTTTTTTTAATTTAATTTTTTTTTTTTTTTGGTCTTTAAGGAAGTCATTCATTCATGATTTGGCTTTCAAGGCACTCATAGCTAATTGGGTCGTAACTGTAAGAAAGGTTGCTACCCTCTGCATACATCATAGATGCTAAGAAGGGCCATTTTGATGTGGGCTTTGCAAAGCACTTACTTCTAAGCATGTTCTCCCCATCTTTGCTTTATAAGTGGCTTATTCCTCAGTGGTAGTGATGATTCAGGCCCTGGGGGGCCGCTCCAGTGTATTTGAATAAGCTATCAATAACATTAAAAGCCTTCCCAGACGCTGATGTTTGCCAGCACTTAGAGGCTAGTGCAAATTGGACGAGTGCCTTTATGGTGTTTTC